>NC_141045.1:4552500-4607500 GCF_052040795.2 Danio rerio
ATTGCGATAGTAAGAGTTGTATTGTCGTCTTTCAGGTTGTATCTCAGCTTTAATGCGCTTTTTAAATAAATAAATAAATAAAAAACAAAGCAGCTGCTTGCCATCGCAACACTAATAAGATCCAATGGACAGCCGGTCGCTTTCACTCCAAAATGGCGGAATCCGGGGCTGCTTCTGGGCGCTGCTGTTGCAGTGGAACGTTCTATAGAGTGTCGCCTCTTGGTCATTCTAAGCTCTTTGGCTGAGGTTTTCACTCATTCATAGTGTTTTAAAGACTTAGGCCGTACTCACACTAGGTACAGTTGCCTCAAACCGGGCCAAAGCACGCTTGTCCCCCCTCCCGTCTCCCCCGACGGCCCGCACTCACACCACAAACAGGCCTCGGCACGCGTACGTCATCGCTGCTGTGCTGTTCAGTGAGAAGCGCTTTCTCACTCAGCAGCACAGTGGAGATTTCTCTAGTTATATCGTTTCAGTCGTTTGATATGCCGTCAAATATTTCGCCAAACAGTCCTTAGGGATGCGGGGACACACAGTCAGATATTTCGCCGAACAGATCCGCCACTTTTGCCGCTCATAAACAATCATAAAGCTCTCGTGCTGCAGGAATGAGGAGGTCTGCTGAAGGCGCACAGCTGTCATGCTGTGAGGAGTTCTCGTCTTTAATAAACTACGGCAGTTTGCGTTCACTGAACAGTAAGAATTATTAATAAATCCATATGAAACAGTCCCTTAAAAGTCACGTCTCGCTTTCAGTTTCGGGCTTTGGCGCGTTTTGCACTCACACACAAGCGTACCGCGCCAAAGCCCAAGTGAACCGAGCTCAGGCACACCTCTTCCAACCGGGCCAGGGCCGGCCAAGTGAACCGTGCTTGAGCCCGATTCAGCGCACTCACACTTCTCAAACGATCCGGGAAACGGGCCTGGGCACGGTACGGATGGCATAGTGTGAGTGGGCCCTAAGGCCCAATCCCAATTCCACACCTTTGCCCTTTCCCTTACCCAATTCTCTTTAAAGTGAAGGTGTAGGGTTAAGGGGAAGGGCTAGACAGCTCTCGAAACAAAGATTTTTCAGGACCACCAAGGGGAACGAAAATTACAAAAGCAGCATGGCTACACACCGAAGTCATGGGATGCACATATTAGTATTTGTTTGTCATTATTACGAAGTTTTAAAACAAACAAGGATATGTTTTAATACATTTATTATGGCGTTCATGTTTTACGGTCATGCGTTTAAAAAACGATAAAAAACCCTGCTAAATTTGCCTTTCTATAATCCCTAATAATAATTTTTGTATCGTAGTCCCACAACATTCAGTCGCGATTGTCGATCCCATATAAAGTAAGAGCTCGCAATGACACATAATGACCTGTGTGGGTGTTGTAGTGGTGTCGCATTTCTTGGGGATAAATGTTGAACCACACAAATATAATTGGGAGTGGGCCTAATGTTTGCAGCAACACAGTTGTTTAGTCTGAATTAGAATTAAATAAATCAGAAAATATATGTTTTACCTCTTTATTTTAATATCGATAAATAAATGATTTTTCAATCCATTTTTCAGGAGCAATATTGTATTGTGAGAAATATCGTTATTGAATATTTTTCGAGTATCATGCAACACTAATTACAACTTTCCAAGCATGTCAGCCCTCGAAATATTGATGTGTTCTTGTTTTTGCTTCTGAAAACTAAACATTGTAACTACAGATGAAATTAAAGGTGCAGATAAAGTACAAAAAGTAACCGCACATTCCGCTAAAGCAAAAACTCAAGATACAATCATTTAACTACCTCATACACAACTATATTTTAGTATACACAACTAGTAGTATACACAAGTTACTTCTACAACGTATACTAAAACACAGATGATTTCATGGGGTCTTTAAAAGCATCAATGAACAGAAAACACAGAAATGAGTGAAATGCTGGTACAACTGACCAGAGAGGAAGAGCTCTGTTTCAAAAGCTGCTGAGCTGCCTTGTTGACTACTGCCTACATAGTCAGCTGCCTTCTGAGGCACCTCACAAATGACAAAACTTATATTACTCTTAGCTGTGATAGTATTTAACACTCAACTAGTAATGAAACAAATACTTTGATTTTTGTCATCAGTACAAACATTACTTCTAATTAAACAATACTGTACTTTTGAAACGTAGAATAATAATAATAATAAATCCTTACATTTTTTAGCACTTTTCTGGACACACAAAGCCCTTTACACATTTTGTGTGAGGAATCTCCTCAACCACCAGTGTGCAGCATCAACCTGGATGACGAGACGGCAGCCATATTGTGCCAGACTGCACACCACACACCAGCTGATTGGTGGAGAGGAGACAGAGTGATGAAGCCAATTATGATGGTTAGGAGGTCATGATGCACAGAGGCCAGTGGGAAAATTTGGCCAGGGTTAAACCCCTACTCTCTTTAGGACATCCTGTGATTTTAAACAACCTGAAAGAAAGAGCTCACTGAGCAGTATAGAGTCTCCATCAATATACTGGGGCGTTAGGACCCACACAGACTGCAGGTTGAGCGCCCTCTGCTGGCTTCACTACCACCTCTTCCGTCAGCAACCTAGCTTTCCCATGTGGTCTCCCATCCAGGTACTGACCTGGCACAGCCCTGCTTAGCTTCAGTGGGCGACCATGTGAGAGTTGCAGAGAGATAGCTGCTGGCCATATACACCATTACAACTTACACCATAAACCATTGCGCATTAGACGCCATCGCAAACTCTCACAGTGCATCATGGGGGTTTTCTAGCTGTTGAGCTTTAGAGTGTTATAGCTGTGCATTGTGGGATAGATTGAGTGCACTTCATAACATTCACTATGGTTTCGGATACCACTAGAAATGGCTGCTTACTCAAACAGTGAACTATTTGAGGGTATAGGGACAATTTTGGACACATTACATTACTTTGCACTTCAGATATTGCTGCTAACTATTGCAGAAGTATGCAATAAAATACTTTCTATGGGGCCGATCACACTGAATGCACTTTTTTGTTGACAAGACAAAAGAAGTGCAATGTGCTTCTTATGTTGCTAAGCAACCATTGAATCAAAGACTGGAAATTTAAAACAGTGACCACTAGTCTCTCCTCCATTTTTAACCAGTTAAACTCTGCTGTTATTTTGGGATTTCCACCTGGATTTTGCCTACCCAAATTTAAAAGCTTCCCAAATCCACATGCAGAGGTGTAAATGCAAAAATTTGGTATCATTTTAAAGAAAACCCTTTGAATTTTTATAAAACAGTACTGGAAGAGTTTAAAATATCGGTATATGTTGTCTGTGTTATAATAAACACCTAACAAAAGAGGCGCTTTTTGTATTTTTTTTATAAACTCAAATTTGAAAGTGTATCTTTTAGGTTCTGTGTGGTCTAGGGTGCTGTAATTAATTTAGGTGGTTCCTGCACATGTCTGTAATCATAGGACAAAAGAAAAATGTCTCTACCGTAATCTATGCAAAAGTTATTGTATTCCAACTGATGAGAGATGCTATACAAGCCACAGGGATCGATCATTGTTTTCATATTTCACTATTCTTTTGTTTGATCAAACATAAATCACTGTGTTTGGACCACGTCAGACATATAAAAGGATTACTTATATACATCACCTTAAAAACAGAGGAGAAATGGCCCTGAAGCGCACAGCATAAGGAGAGAGTCGACAGCTGTCTGTGCTATCTGGGGCTGCTTAGTGATCATAAATGTATTGTTTTCACTTCTGTGTCATGGAAACACCGCGATTCATTCGGCAAATGTTTGATATGTGAATATAATTCAGTAAAAAGAATTCTAGAACCGTATGAGCACCGGCAAGAGCTTTCATTTGAGCTATAACTTGCACATGTGTCATATGAAAAATATGAAAATGAACCAATGTAAATTACCCAGCTCGGGTATCCAAAATACTGTGTATTTAAGTGTAAATAACTTTTGTACAGTAGAATAAAAACCGAAGTGATGCATGCGTGTATAAAATATAGATTCTACACTTTCAAACGAAACCACTTAGGAGGGTCTGATGCAATGCTAGCCCTTTAAATCTTAAAGCGAAAGTCGATGATGTCTGGAGTTTAACTGGTTTAAAGTCTCTATAGTTGTCATCACAGCACAAACACTGCTGTATCCTCAGCTTTTTCTGATGTAGTGTGCTTTTTCCGCTCAGAGTTGCCTTTTTTTCAAATGCAGGCGCACAGAGCACAACGATAAAAACAGGCGTACAGCAGACAGTTAACACTCATAAGAAAACCATTAAAAATGTGCCTGTCATTGCATAAAGCGACTTCGGTGTGATCGGGCCCAAGCAGGCAGTTCACATTGTTTGAAACAGAGCTAACAATGATCAAAACTGAAGAAACCAAACAATTGTGTAATTTGGCCCGTCAGCATCTGGTCAGTGTTATTACAAGACGATAAACAGACATTTAGTGTTTTTGAAGCTGAAGATTTTCCCTCCCGTTTTGAGTTTACATGAAAGAAGGGCAAGAAGACAGAGGCAAAAGTCTTCAAACAGATCAGTCTGAGTCTCCTCTGGGGTCATACCTCAAGTTTGGACTTCAACAGGCCTCCTTCACCATCCTCAGACTCAGAGGAGGGCACTTCTACAACTTTATCTGGGATCTCCAGCTCATTATCAACAAGCGATGAAGGTTGAGGAACGTCTTGAGGATCTTCATCTATGTTACTTTCAGGTTCTGGTTCTCTATCGGCTTCGTTTTCATCATCATCTGCTCTATTTTCTGACTTCTTCAAGACATCTGGGATGCTTTGAGAGTGGTGTGGATCACTGGGTGGCTCAGCATCGCTAGCCTCAATGCTAACCGTGTGATGGACACTTTCAGACAGCGAGTCCTCCAATCCTGACTCTCTCTGCTCCGGGATGGGCAAAAGCATGGCACTTCTGGCTCTGGCGATGGGTCGCACTATTGGATCTCCTTCATCCTCACTGGAATCTTCTTCATCTGCTTTTATTTCCACCTCTTTCGGTTCCTCTTGCTCTGAAAGGTCAGGTTCTTCCTTGTGCTCCAGTTCTCCGAATCTCTCCTTCAGTTCTGCGGCTACGTTTTTGTATTGAGATTTGGTCTCCTTCTTTTCGTTCTCCACCCAGATTTTCTCATAGCGTTCCTCCCAGGGCATCTCATCCGTACTCTCCTCCTCTGTTGGAGGGTTTGATTGGAAACGCTCCAGTGTTTCATGGTTAGATGGGCTATTTATGTCTACAGAAGATGCTTGAAATGCTTCTTTTGCCTTTGTTTGCATAATTAGACAAAAGAATAGAATTAACAATGAAAAAGCAAACTAGTGTGGTTGACAAGGACATGTGTGTGTGTGTGTGTGTGTGTGACATTTAAGACTGCATCACTGTCACAAACACCATATTTAAGTTCAACACATGACAAATGAAGCATGTGGTGACACTGACAAACAATTCCACTGAGGAAATCACATCACTGATGAAGCCAGTTCTTTCAAGAATTAATTCAATAAAAAAATGCAGAGTTCTAAGGAAGGCATATTGATTTTAAGAAAAATATGCTAAAATACAAAAATATTAAAACCTAATTAAATGTTTTATCATGTAAAAATGTCTGTGACGATACGACAGATTTTAAAAAATAATAAATAAATATATAAATAGTTTGCAATTTACAATATTTAGATTTGCAATCCATCATCCTTTGAAAAAGTTATACCAAACAACAATATTAAAATGCAATAACATGGTGAATGTGAAAAATAAATGAGTGTTTAATTACTTTTTTCCTTGGTAACTACAGTGACTTTCTCCAAATTAAATATTAATTTTAGCTAGCTTAGTTAAAGGGGTGGCCCAGAGTGTATTTTTAAGGCTTGGATGTGTTTATAAGATGCAAAGCAATGTGTGCTCATGCTTCATTTGTACAAAATCACAGTCCTTTTTTTATATATCTTACTCTGATTATATACAGCTACTCTGCTAACACGAAAACTATTGCCATATTTCCTAGTTCCTCCGAAAACCTGCCTTCAAGAGGCTCTGATTGGTCAGCTAACATAATTTGCTGTGATTCGTGGATCATCTCCACGTCACCAGGAAAAGTGTCACAACTCTAATAATGCACTTTGTCATTGTGTAAATACTGTCAGACAGAGTAGCTGTTAGCCGCATCAGTTTGAGCCTGATTCAGACAGAAAATAAAAAGTACAAAGCTGAATCTCATGCCTGCTCTCTAAAATAACATCTGACAAGTGCCTTTCACATATATTTGGGTTATAAGCATGGGTAAGCAATAGGAAACGTTGACATATCTTTTGAGGGTTCATCATTTGAGATGTAGAACGCAGGGAAAGTGTCCGCATAGAGAGACAATGCAGCGCTGCTGATGTTTATGGCTGTTTACTGGTTTGATAGATAAATATGAATTTGTGGCTAAATTGTTAGAGGTGCCAAACAGTATTTCCTGTTGTTTACATCATCACTACAACATTACATTAACGCTATTATGCATGTTAAACATCAATTTTAACAAATAAAAACACTTACAGGTTATGGTTCACAATCCACAGCTTCTTCTATTATGGCTGGAGCTGCTCCTTTGAGGAGTTTTTAGCCAAATCTAGCACTGAACTGGGAGAGATTCTGGAGGCTGTCCTTTGTCAAATGCTAGAGCTATATATTTTATAATTCTCTGGAACATAATTAAAATTAAACTGTAAGCACTTCTCTCTTTATGTCGTGTCCTTTGAAAGCTCAAATACAGAATGAGCTCTGTGGAAATAGCAGTGTTTGGATGCTGTTTTAGCCTTCTCTGCTCTAACATTACAACGCCTCTGGCCATGTTCCTTCTGCTGCACGGAGTGTAGGCGTGTAACCTGAAGCATTTGTGATCTCACTAACCCGGATGTATTTTTTGTCGTCCCGAAACGTTCGCTGTAGGTTTTGCTGAGCTAACTCTGTAAAAACCAATGTCTCTCTTTGCATTAAACGTTGGGCATATTACATTTAGAGATGTTGTTTATGTTCACACATTTACATGACACATCAACTACAGTTTAAAATATGATATCGTAGTGGACCACCCCTTTAAATGTTTATTTTTCTAGGTTTTGCCACATTTCAGTCCACCTGAACATAACTTATGAGCAAATTAGCATATGGGGCTTGTTTAATAACCTCCAGAGCTTAACAAAAATGAGAATATACCAGGCAGGTATGATGCATAGTGAACGTGCAACTTTTTTGGTGACACCGTATGCAAACATTTTCATTAATTAACTGCTAAATTAATCTTATACTCTAAATCACAGGTGTCAAACTCAGTTCCAAAAGGGCCGCAGCTCTGCACAGTTTAGTTCCAACCCTGATTAAACACACCTGATCAAACTAATTGAGTCCTTCAGGCTTGTTTGAAACCTACAGGTAAGTGTGTTGGTGCAGGGTTGGAACTAAACTGTGCAGGGCTTCGGCCCTCCAGAAATTGAGTTTAACACCCCTGCTCTAAATGAATTTAAAAATAATATGTTTCCATGTTTGTTCGTCATATGAGGTTTCACCCACCTGATCTTCATGATCACTTGCGTCAGAACTGCTTTCACTCTTTGGGTCATCTTTGAGATCCTCTTGATGAACTGAAGCAAAATTAATATAAAATATAAAACCCAGTGAAAACATAATGAACACTTCATTTGTCTTCACACTGAAGAAATTTACCCGTGTCAGCAGCGACGTTTGGCAGTGAAAATGTTGTCTTGGCTGGACTGGAGTTGTCTGTATCCCAGTCCGATTCTATGCATCAATAAACCAAATTACTCAAACACCATTATATGCACTTATAAGGAATTCTTCCATCATTATAAAGCTTTCTAGCTTCACCTTCACTCTCCGGCTTGTGATTGGAGTCACTGTTGCGCAGTCGTGGCAGTGGCCGAGGCTTTGAGTTGAGAGATCGTGGACTAGGAAGAGGTGCTGTGTTCAATGCTGTAGGTGTATCTACTTCAGGACTGGCTTCCTCATGTTCCCTGCTGTCCATGTCCTGTTGCTGGTGTGCTATAGTGGAAGCTTCAAGGCTTTCAAAGACGGGTTCCTCTTCCAGCTTATGAACTGGAAGGTTTTTACTGGCCTTACTGGTTGTGCTGGCAGAGTCCCAGTCTGAAGCATCTTAGAAGTGAAGAAAACAAATGATAAACGAGATTTTCCAAAAGAGTTAGCTAGAGGAGATTTACTTTACCACCACCCCCACCATTATGGAGTGGAAGTATTTCCACCTACACCAAGGGTGTCCAAACTTGGTCCTGGAGGGCCGGTGTCCTGCAGATTTTAGCACCAACTTGTCTAAAAACACCTGCAAGGATGTTTCTAGAAAGCCTGGTAAGAGCTAGATTAGCTAGCCCAGGTGTGTCTGATTGGGGTTGGAACTAAACTTTGCAGGACACCGGCCCTCCAGGACCGAGTTTGGACATGCCTGACCTACACCAACTTTTTAGTCATTGCACAGTAGTTGAGAAATGACAGCAGACCCGTGTTTGGGAAAAAAGCTTAAGCTAAATGTAACATGACTAACCCAACTCTAGGCATGGCTATGAGTGCGTCTCAATCAGCTTAACCATTTTAAAGGCAGTTTCAATCACATAATTCTTCTAGAAATATTTTCTCCCTAAAAAGTGCCCTGATGAAACAGTATTGATGCTCACTGTTCCCTTAACCCAAGTTCTGAAGCACAAAACATGAATAAAAACTCACCAAACATAAATGACACAAAGAGATGGTCTGAAAAAACTGTTATTGATTTAAATTCAAGCATAAACAAACTTAAGTACAGACCAATCGCATGTTACGCATCGAATGTGCATTACTTTCTAATAATTCAACAAACTGGAGTAAATTATTTTGCGTATGCTACGATCTTCACACCTAAAGGCACTGTTGAGATGTTGTATTTCAGACATTTGTCAGGTTTTTGTCCTCAAACTGCTCCTGTGTGTAGGACTAGTCTCTCACACATTTCATCCAAAGCCTTCTGTTGTGTTTTGTTTTGATTTTTTTGGCAGTTGCTGGCCGTGAAATAATTAAAATCATTCAGCATAGTGATATGGAACTGTAATGGACCCTTTTCACAAGAGTTAAATGGTCATCATTAGCCCCTTTCACACAGTGATACCGGTAAATATCTGGAAAATTTCCGGAACGACTTTACCGGTATATTCAAAAAAGCGCTGTTCACACAGGTGAGGACGTTACGGAAATTTTCCGGAAAAGAGCATTCACACATCCATTCCAAAATACCGGTAAATTCTGACATCATTCACCACAAATGAGCTTTAAACGGCTGCGCTTGTATTTGTAAACATTTGACCAAATTACAAACTCTGTGAATGATCAATATTGTGAACAACTTTCGCAGGATCACTTTCGCATGTCGAGATGTTCATAATATGTGCGTGTGCTGGCGCTCACAGGCTGTTTCACAGGCACACGCAAAGCTTGAAGGTAAACAAACAACGGCTTATCATAAGCATCTCATCGATGATTATTTACACAGTTGGCATTAAGAAGAACATCTAAACGTGATCTGACTAACTTCTAGCAGCTAAATGTGTCTGGAAAAATATTCAAAGGCTTTTATCCTCACAAACCGCGCGGACGTAAATGCGTCTGACTGTTGTGATTGGCTAAAGCAGACGTCTCACGTCAGCACGTTCTAGACGTGCACGCGCTTATTATGGCAATCTTCCTTCTGCATTCACACAGCGCAGCATTCCGGCAAATTGCCGGTAATGTTACAACTTCTCTTTCCGGAAAATAGCCAGAACGAATTTACCGGTATTTTCAAAAAGGGCCTGTTCACACATACAACCTTTCCGGAAAATTGCCGGCAATTTTCCGGAAAGGTCTGTATGTGTGAAAGGGGCTAATATCTTTAATCATTGGAATTTTTTTATAATTATTTTTTTTCTTAATTATTTGTATGTATTTATGTAAGCATTATATTATCTTTGCGTCAAATTACAAAAAAAAAAAAACTAGTTACCGCTTATGCGAGGCATTTAAATGCAGCGTCTATGGACAGGACAGTAAACTTGGTGTTGTTTTCGCTTCTGGCTGCCGTTATCAGTTTCACACTATTTCTTTTCCTTTTTCTGAAAGTCTTAATAACACCATTGTGGAGTTTTTCTTTTATCATTTGAGCAAATAGGATGATAATACAATATTTGTCATACTTTCCCATTCTCTGCGCTCTAAGTTTATCAAACTACGACGACTTAAACCTGGAAATGTAAAAAGGGTCTATTGTGGTCAAAGTCTGTCTGAAACGACTTAAGCTGTGCGATTATCTGACAATAGACAGGTCATCAGCCAATCAGAATTCAGCATTCAACAGAGCTGTTGTATAAAACAGATTAAATGGCTGAAATGTTGCAGGTATATTTTCTGTTTTTATGTTATTTTAGTAATTTTATGAACTAATATGCACATGTATATGATTTATTTACAATACAGTTTGTAACGTAATATATTCTGTCTTGTATTTGCATAGTAAACCTTAAATAAAAGTTCAAAAGATATTCGTTTTTATTACATGTTTTAACTTTTTAGCTAATAAAGTCCCAAAATAGTTCCACAATAAATCCTCAGATTTTTTTTTTTTTATCATGAAAGTTGAGCAGAAGTACCTTAAAATGCCTGCAGATTCGTTCTGGCATTAGTTTCTAACACTTACATTATGAGGACATCCCCAAGTCATCTTCAGCATCCTAATGTGTAGTAGTAAAAGTCCTAAATTTGTGTGCATGACATACTGATTCACAACCTCAGGAGCTGATTGAGATGCACCCCATATTAGCAAGCGTTAGCAAAACTATAAATGTCAAGTGAAGCTACACCAAGCACTAGCGCTTGAGCGTCTGACCTGGAGGCCGTTGATGATTTGCTTTAATGTAAAATGAGATAAAAACATCAGACATACAAAACATACACTGAGCGCAAGATGATATCAGAAATAAAAATTGAGAATGAAGCAAACACATCCAGATTACCTTCAAGATCATCAGCATCCCCCAAACCCAGCTCTTCCATCAGGTCTGCAATGAAACAGAGATGTTTAAATGCATGCAAGTTATAATATTGATGGATGGGTTTAAGAAAATGAAATGACCTGTTTTCTTATTAGCTTCTTTTGAATCCATCAGCTTACTAAGAACAGACACCGGCTCCCTTTTGATCACTTTAGCCTGTGAAAAAAAGAAGGAAATGTCTGCTGTGTGTAGTTTTACTGTAGTTGGTAACATATTGGAGACTGTAAGGGGCTGAATGTGTTCATATATGTTCATTTATTTATTTATTTAATATAATTAAATACAGACGCTACAGTAGGCTATTTCACGCTGTCATTGATCTGTAGTTATAATCAAATCCTGTTTATAGAAAAGTTAGTAATAAAAAAGTATTTATGTGTGTAAAGCGTCTGTTTTGTGAGAAGTGCTTTTCATATGATATGTGAGCGACCCGTACAGCTTTATTGTAGACATTTTCTCGAGCGAGAATGATGCGACTGAAACTTTGTCATACGCCCACCAAAAGAGTACCCTTTATAGTGGAAACGGAAGCCTGATAAAGGTGACCCGTACCGACCCAAACCATACCGTACTGTACAAGCAGGGCCGGAGCAAGCTGAACTGCCGCTCTAGGCAGAGGACGATCACGCCGCCCTCAACCCCAATGTGAAAACGAAAGTGACCAGTTATGAAAATGAAGTGAGGTGTCGTAGACCTCTTTTCCGGCGCTCTATGTGCGGATATAACTGAGGACACGCGGGTGCAGACGGAGGGAGGGAGGGAGGTGTCGCGGACTGGCGGACACTGCGCTCTTTATTCTGCCGCCCTATGCGCGGATATAACTGAGGACGCGCGGGTTTCGCGGACCTCAATTCTGCCACCCTATGCGTGGATATAACTGAGGACATGCGGGTGCTGATGGAGGTGACGCTGAAGCCGCCCTCTCTATTCTATCGCGAATATATCTGAGGACGCGGGGGAGGTGTCGCGGACATAACTGAGGACGCAGGTGGTAAGGGAGGTGTAGCAGACGCCACCCTCTCTATACTGCCGCCTAGGTCGCCTCTATGGACGCGCCGGCCCTGTGTACAAGTCAGTGGAAACTAGCCATTAGATATCTTAAAAGTGAACAATACTAATACTAACATCATTTATTCATTTTCTTTTCAGCTTAGTCCCTTATTTATCAGACGTCGCCACAGCGAAATCAACCACCAACTTATGCAGCATATGTTTTATGCACCAGATGCAATATGCTCAAAAAGTTGCCCTGTGTATCATCAGCATTATGCCTGTAATTTATACTATGACATTTAAAATTTAACTATGCTTACCCTTCATAATCTAATTATCATTGCATTGATTAAAAAAACTGCATTGCAAACATTGATCCTTCAGAATTGAAAAAACTGAAAAAAAGAAAGAAAAAAAAACACACACCTGGCTGTCTTGTATGTTTATTTTGTATTTGATCTGTATTAGTGATGGGTCGTTCATGAACGATTCGTTCATTTTGAACGAATCTTCAATATGACTCGGGAACTACGAGTCCTCTCAGGGAGTGATTCGCTCATCCGCGCGTGTGCACATTTGTGCAGGTAGTATCGTTAATTTCAAGTCATCACAATGGCAGAAGCCAGTCATATGCGTTTAGAGCCGGAAAAAGAAGTGATCCGCTCACCTCTCAAGTCCTCTATCGGGTTTGAGTCACTCGTTCATCATGGGCCAATCATATGCGTTTAGAGCCGGAAAACGTTTTGATCCGTTCATCTCTCGAGTCCTCTGTCGAGTCTGAGTCACTCGTTCATCACGGGCCAATTATACCCGTTTAGAGCCGGAAAAAGAATTGAACCGTTCATCTCTCGACTCCTCGAGTTTGAGTCATTCTGTCACGTAAACAACGAACGATCATGGCTCCTATTGGCTCAGACTGTGCATTGATTAAGATTATATGTGACTGTCAGTGTAACGTGAATGAACCCCTGACATTTGAAGACATGAAGAGCTGAGCTGAGCAAACAGACAACAATGCCTTCATAGACAAAAGAGCAGGTAAACACTGAATTATTATTTTCTCCTTCTTATATTCTAGTTATGACTTATTTATCATGCAATCAACCTTTTGGGCTAGTTGTAGATGTGTTTGGAAGCAATTCGTAACATTTTAATAATATTTTGGCAAATTGAACCAAATGAACGAAATGACTCGAAAAAAGATTTGTTCATCTTGATGAACGAGACTCAAAGATCCGAGTCAGTAAAATGATTCGAACTTCCCATCACTAATCTGTATCATGTAATTTGCATATCTCTTTGCATAATAATAATAATAATGTTTAAAATTTGCAATTTTTAAAATTAAACTTACTGGTATTTCTTTTTCTTCATCATCATCAGCAGCAGCAGCATCATCATCATCATCATCATCATCATTTTTTGCAACTGAAAGGAAAGAACACACAAAGCTTAAATCTATCCCCATCAAACATATATCTTTCCAAATGCTTACAATAACAATGGACATAGACAAGCATCCATCCAGCGAGTGCACAGACATGCACATGCAGCAATTGAGGTTTCCCATGATGCCTGTCAATCACACAGAAAATAGTTCTCGCTCCATTCAGTTACAAGGGTAATGGAAATAAACGATGAGCATCATGCCGTGTCATTTCACATGCCGTTAATGCACAGATGACAACAGACTCAATTCAAGATGGACAGAACGTTAATGTGACGCTGCAGGGGATTATGGGTGATGATTAATTCTGCAGGACAACAGTAATGAATGCCTACCCATCAGCCTGCAGCCTCCTGATTGGTTTAAACTTCTCAATAAATTAACGCCCCTCCCTCCTCTTACGAAGGAGGGAACGTATAAGAAGTCTATAAAGGAATTCAGTTGAGATTGTGAATTTATCGTCTGCAAACCTGCACGTTGTGTTTGTTAAGCAGAAGCAATGAAAAATGTCAATCTTCTCTGCATATATATTAAGCATGAAATGGTAGCAAAAGACAAAAGCTTGCTTTTCCACTTTAAAAAAAAACGGGTTTTTTTACATATAGAAAGACATTTTACATACCTTCAGTGTTCTCCTCACAAATACTGGACATGGATTTATGTGATTTGGAAGGAGTGTGAGAAGCATTGGCCTGCTTTTTCTGTGGACTCTCAGAACCCGACTGTGATAGGAAGAACAAACATCAACATAATTTAAACTTTTTTTTTTAAATAATTTTACTTTTTTTGTATGTGAAGCTGCTTTGACACAATCTACATTGTAAAAGCGCTATACAAATAAAAGTGAACTGAATTGAATAAACATGTATTTTTTTTTTTGTAAATATAAATTATCCTTACCTTTTCTAAACATTTATTTAAAATTATCATGTATTTTTTGACACTTTATAATTAATTGGTAAAAAGACTTTTATATGTAACCCTCCAGTCCTACTGCACCCAACCCAGTCTGAGTTGGGATCGAACCAGCGATTCTTTGCATGGGAGTCGGGTGCTCTAACAAGAAGGCTAAAGACCATGGCCTCTAGCATCTTTTGAGGTCAGAGGAGTGAGGTTTCCCCGCCTAACACTTCAATAGCTGACCTCCACTACACTCCATTACTCCGCTAAACCTCACTCCCATCCCGGACGAGCCCCCACTGGTAACCCACCAGTCCTACTGCACCCAACCAGCTCTGAGCTGGGATCGAACCAGCCATTCTTTGTATGGGAGTTGGTTGCTCTAACAAGGAGGCTAAAGACCTGGGCCTCTAGCACCTGTCGCTAGAGCAACTTTAGAGGTCAGAGGAGTGAGGTTTACCTGCACTTCGCTAGCTGGCCTCCGTTACATATATAAAACTGCAATTTGTTTATTCAATATTAATTAATTTAAATATTTTTAAATACCTTATCTTTTTTTACATTTCTATCTTAATGTAATAATATGAATTTAATAATATAACAAATAAATAAAAATATTTTAACAATACAATTGATTTAAAAAGTAAATATTTAAAATAGCTATGATAAAATGTGTTTACAACCCTTTATTCATTATTCAAACACTTTTTAAATATATATATTTTAAATAATTATAAAATATTACCATAATTAATATTTGTTTTTATTCCAAAATAAAACTACACTATCTTTAAAAGGGTAAAACAACCGGTGAAGAAAAACCTGATATAAGGTTAACATGATATGATGCTGTTGGTATGAACAGTATTACTCTATGGAGATTTCACCAAGTTTACATGGTTTAATAAGCTTTATGACTGACCTCTGAATCCCAGGGAGAATCATCATTTTCATCTTCCTTTTCAAGCCCTAACTCTGAAAGGAAATCTGTAGAAACATGCACATCTAGTCATAAAACATACAAGGCTAGTCAACTGAAACAAAGCTTTAAACCACAAAAAATGCAAATGCACCTCTGCTCATTTCTTTGCTAGAGCCATGATCTTGAGGATCACTAGCCTTTTTACATATTTCCTCCCTCTCAACCTCCTCTTCTTCATCCTCCTCTTCATCCTCATCCTCCGTTAGGACCTCTTCCTGTTAAGAAGATTGCAAATAAACATAAACACATTTTACACAAGACTCAGCAAAAGTTGTTGGTGTACTTCAGTAAGATATAGAAGAGACACGAAACATGTGGGATGAACAACAATAGATTTGTAATGCCTGCATCTTCACAATTTGGCTGCGTTCCACTCCGGTTTTAGACAGGCACTCGCGAACTTCCCTTGCCTTGTTCCATCAGGGAATCCCTGCCATTTTTTGTGAAGTTGGGGGCGCGGGGGTGGTTAACCTTTATTGGATAAAACAGTGTAGACCCTTGACAGGAAATCATAGTGAGCAGAGATAGGGGAAGGATCGGCAATGCAATGCGATTGTGACATCACAACAGTGTAGTTCCCAAATGCTCAAGGGTTTAGGGCAGAAGTGACCAAATTCGTTTCTGGAGGGCCAGTGTCATGCAGATTTCAGCTTTGACTTGCCTCAACACACCCGCACTGATGTTTCTAGAAGGCCTAGTAAAAGCTTGATTTGCTTGACCAAGTAATGTCTAATTGGGGTTGGAACTAAATTTTGCAGGACACCGGCCCACCAGGACACCTGGATTTGGACATTTCATTTATACTCATTTAGATGCAGCGAAGTAGAAAACACTTGTCTAATATAATCAAAGACATACATCTGAGGGAATGAGATGGAGGGAAGTTAGCAAGTGCAGTGCATATAAAACTGGATAGGAACACAACCCTAGTCTCCTAATCATGGCTAATCTAAAAACCACAACTACAAACCACAAGGTCTTATCCACATGCTACAGCTATTCTATCCATTGTCCTCTGAGTACCTGCAATGATGCTTGCTTTGAACATCTTTCTTCCATTACAGACTCATGCAATTCCTCAATTTCTTCCCCCTTACCATCCTCCTCTTCATCCGAATCAGAAGTGAGATCAACATCATCTATGACTGTGTAAGGGATATCTTCTTGAGGTGGAGCTTCTGCTTCAATCGCTCCAGCTGGATGCTTGTTTTCTAACTCTAGCAAGAGCTCCCTGTCAATTTGAGAATTAGGGCCTGAATGTTGAGATTCTGGTTTTGTAGATCTATTAATGTCTTGTGAGCCTTTTAACAACTTCTGTGATGGATGATGGATTGATGTTGAAGGTGATGGACTACAGTCTTGAGGACTTGGCGAGCGACTTGGGTTTACTGGACTCGTTGGAACTGAATGTTGACTGCCTTGGTTTGGGGATAATGATTCTTTTGGACTAGCATTTATTGGGGATTTTGGACTTGTTGAAACTGGGCTCATTGTAATTGAAGAGTGTTTTGAACTTGGATTTTGAGGGCATTTTGGACTTGTTGGAACTGTGCTCCTTGCATTTGAAGGTTTGGGGCTGCATGAAAGAGATCTCATAAGTACTGTTTGTTCTTGCTGTGTTGGACTTGATGTAGTTGAGCGCTTTGGGCTACTATTGGAGAGATTTGAAGTCTGTAGTTGGTTTGCAGCATCAGCACCTCTATCATCTTCCTCTAGCATAAATTCATCATCTGAGACATCAGAGACCTGATCTATTTCAGACACTTTGACTGAGCCACTTACAAAGTCATATTGCATTTGCTTTACTTGACTGTCTTCCCCTTGACTTACACTTTGGTCCTCGTCGCTTTGCCCAACAATCATGGACACTGGTATGGATTCACTGTCATCACTATGATCTGCTTCTTCATGTAAAGGACTCTGGGAAAGGTGCTCAACTGGTTCAAACAATGACTCATCTTCAACCAAAACCTCTTCTTGTTGGTCTTTTTCTGCACTTGGCATCTTCTGGTTTAATTCTTCATCTCCCACTTGCGTCCCATCGCTTTTGTCAGAGCCAGATTCCCAGGATACCTCCGGGCTGTCTGGTTCCTTCTGTCCAAGCAATGTCAGAAATAAGTTTAAAGGCTTCTTTGGTTGGGTTTCTTCTTCCACGTCAACATCATCCCAATCATCTTCATCTTCTGCTGCCTTTGACTTGGGTGAAGCTGAGGGAATATCTTGATTGCCGATGTGACAATCATCTGGTGGGTCTTCACATTTAAGAGTTGCTCCATGAAATTCCTCTACTTCTGAAGCCTTCTCTGTTCTCAACAGCTCCTCATCTGCATTCTCATCATCATCCTCCCAGTCATTATCGTCATCACTTTGCTTTTCATTCTTGCTCTCCACCGGATTCTTGTGTAATTTTCTATCCACACTCTGTCCAGAAGCTCGACTGTCCTCGTTGTCCTCCTCATCAGAGAATCTGGCCTCGACTCTGACAGCTGACACAAGACAGCCATCCTCTATACTGGGAATCCGTGGAATTGTTCCACCTAAGAGTGGCTTTCCAGAAATAATTTCTTTCACGTCCATTTCCTCTTGCTCTTGATCCATCCTGTCCTCCCTGACCTCCTGTTCGGATTGGTTGACACTTTCAGCAGCTTCCAATTGTTCTGCTTTTTGAGCCTCAGCCACATCTGGAGTTGTTATTAGAGGCAATTCAGGAATATCTGCTGTCTCACAAGCTGCTGCAGCTTCCTCTGCTTCATCTACTTCTTCGTCATCTTCATCACCATCCTCATCTTCTTCTTCATCATCATCTTCCTCTTCTTCATCATCCTCATCATCTTCTTCTTCTTCCTCCTCCTCCTCCTCTTCTTCACCATCCTCATCTTCTTCTTCATCATCATCCTCCTCTTCACCTTCTTCAGATTCATCTTCTGGACTTTCATTGCCCTCTGGTTTACTACCTGAAGGCAGCTCCGTTAACTCGCTCTGCCCCTCTGACATGGCAGTGTGTAATGGGTTGAATGAAAATAATAAACAAAGGTAACTGTTAGACAGCAAGACAAGGGTTTACCTTAAGGGTGCTGCTGAAGGGGGTGGAGCTCATCTGGGGTGGGTGGGGCAAAGAGGCGGTTTCTACAGGGGGTTGGAGGTAGGTACTGCTGGAGGGGAAGGGCCTGGACAGTGGTGGGCGTTTTTCACCCTTATCCTCACTGTCCGGTTCAGACTCGGATCCACTCCAGGATTTGTCTGCATCTCGATCTGCTATGACTACAGACAGAGACAGCATATCACAATATGCTCAATATGGCGGCTGTGGAAATGGAGTCTCGCCTTTTGCTTTTACTCTTTTACTTTTTTGCATTTGCCTTTACTTCTTGATTCCGGCCCTGTCGACACGAACATGGGTATTTTCAAAACTGGTTCGACCATTCGTCCACTCAATATCAGGTGACTGAAACCCAAAACTATCTAAAAAATTCTGGCCAGGGTACATTTTGTTTTTAAAGATTAACTGTTTTTGCCTCGTGGAATCAGTGAGCAAGCTGTTGTCTCATTTTTGATTGGCCAACTAATGCAGGGTTCACACCAAATTGCTTCACTGCATCACTCGCTTTAGTTTATTCTTGTAATGTTTTTCACCTCACAAAAATTTTACGCTTAAGCTGAATAATTTGAACTAGCATGGTAGACGCAATTGAGGCCAATTCCAAATGTTTACCCCGTTACTAATTTGCCTCTGTTCGCACATTCGCATTGACTTTGTATGTAACTTACTCGAGTGAATACCCAATTTTGCTTTTAGTGTGACGCTAGGGCATACCCTAAAACAGGGATCACCAAACTTGTTCCTGGAGGTCCGGTGTCCTGCAGATTTTAGCTCCAACCCTAATCAAACACACCTGAACAAGCTAATCAAGGTCTTACTAGGTATACTTAAAACACCTAGGCAGGTGTGTTGAGGCAAGTTGGAGCAAAACCCTGCAGGGCACCGGACCTCCAGGAACGAGATTTGCGATCTCTGCCCTAAACCATAGTTGTCAAAGTCAATTCCTGGAGGGCCACAGCTCTACACTAATGATACAAATAATTGAGGCGTTCAAAAGAATCTTGAACACCTTGATCAGTTGCATCAGCTGTGTTTGATTAGGGTTGGAGCAAAACTGTGCAGAGCAGCAGCCCTCCAGGAATTGACTTTGACACCTATGCCCCAAACAGTCTATCACAGCGTGCTTTTGCGTTATCAGGTAGACAGATTTCTTTTACAAAGATGCAAAAATACCCATGTACCATGACTTGGCCTAAGACAGGGTTGTCAAGCTCAGATCCTGTAGAGCCGCAGCCCTGCATAGTTTAGTTCCAACCCTGATGCAACACACATACCTACAGGTTTCAAACAAGCCTGAAGAACTCAATTAGTTTGATCAGGCATGTTTATTTAATGTTAAAATAGTGCAGAGCTGCGGCTCTCCAGGAACTCCATGAGTTTCACACCTGCGGCCTGAGACATTACCCTGTATGAATTCTCTAAAATTAAGCATGAATAAAACTATTTGTTAGCCTATTTTGAGCTTAAGCAATACAATTTTATACAATTTGGGTCAGATTTAAATGGTGGTTTTAAATATTTTACGTGTAGTATTTGCGTGCCCTATAGAAAGCACATTTCTTTTAAAAAGCTGCCAAGATGGCCGCAAGTTTCTTTAAACAGATTTTGCTACAGGGATGGGGCTTAAAATGACAGAACAACCACAGTACTTACTTCACAAAGCCTTTAGATTTACAACTTACCGTCTATCTTTTCCCTTTTCGAGGAGCTTATGAGCTTCTTTAAGTTCACTTTTTGTTTCTGTAAAGTGAAAAAACAATATTACAGTGTTTTAAATCAGTATAACATGTTATTAAGAATGGTTGCCACTGACAGCAGTTACCTTTGGGCTCAAATCTAACTCCTCATCTTCATCTGATGAAGGCCAGGAATCAGCAGCACCACTTTTCGATGCCCTACAAATGAACAACATTTAGAGCTTGATAAACTAATCACATGTATCTGCTATACCCTACTCCTGTCTGACGTCTCACCTGCTGATGGAGTCTGTGTGGGAATTATCCTCTGTATCTGAGAAGAGAAATGTAAATGACATTTCCAACTTTACTTAAGACAAAATAGACCCTCGCTGCTAAATAAAATCTATACTAGTATGAACATCTTGCAATTTACTAAGGACCTATTCACACCGATAAAGTATGTTTTTGTTCTTATCTCCTTGGTTCCCTCATATCTATTATTTAAACATTCATACATCTATGTACACTCATCGGCCAATTTATTAGGTACACCTGTCCAACTGCTCGTTAATGCAAAATTCTAATCAGCCAATCACATGGCAGCAGCACAATGCATTTAGGCATGTAGACATGGTCAAGACAATTTGCTGCAGTTCAAGCCGAGCATCAGAATGGGAAAGAAAGGTGATTTAAGTGGCTTTAAACGAGGCATGGTTGTTGGTGCCAGGTGAGTATTTCAGAAACTGATGATCTACTGGGATTTTCACGCACAACCATCTCTAGGGTTTACAGAGAATGGTCTGGAAATGAGAAAATATCCAGTGAGCGGCAGTTCTGTGGGCGCAAATGCCTTGTTGATGCCAGAGGTCAGAGGAGAATGGCCAGACTGGTTCCAGCTGATAAAAAGGCAACAGTAACTCAATGAACACAGTGAACCGATCTTCTAATGGCTACTTCCAGCAAGATAATGCACTAATAAAGCACGAATCATCTCAGACTGGTTTATTGAACATGACAATGAGTTCACTATACTCAGATGGCCTCCACAGCCACCAGATCTCAATCCAATAGAGAACCTTTGGGATGTGGTGGAACTGGAGATTCGCATCATGGATGTGCAGCCGACAAATCTGCAGCAAAAGCATGATGCTATCAGCACCCAAAATCTCTGAGGAATATTTCCAGTACGTTGTTGAATCTATGCAACGAAGGAATAAGGCAAATCAGAAGGCAAAAGGGAGCCCAACCAGGTACTAGTAAGATGTACCTAATAAAGTGGCCGCTATAGTTTTTGGTGTGAATAGGTTTTAACCTAGTATGCAAGTGTACAACACACAAAGTAGGACAGCTTCTATGATAAGACACAGCATGATTTACCATTCAGCATTGTGTTGTAAACTCTGAGATGGTAAAACATGTCTTGTCTGATCTACTGTAGGCACATGTTAGCAATACCTTTCCCTGCTGCTACGGAGCTGCTTCCTGCTGCTACAACAGATGAGTGTGGAGTAACAAATCAAAAACACTGCAGTCAGTGCTGCAGAAATACTGACGTACATAAACAGGAAACACACAAATCCTTCAATTATGCAAACCATCTTTATTATACCATCTTTATCCAGAGCGGGCCCTCCTAAAGGCAAACCAGCCCCGAGTCCGCCAGGGCTGCCGAGCGCGGATGTGCGTTTCTTTTTGTTGGCGGTAAAATGGGAGGGTGACTGGAGGGCTCTTTTCTTCGTCCCATGCTCGATGATCAAATGTGAACATCTGGAACACAATCACTGATATGAGCTCCGACAAGAAAATAAAACAGGGCTGTCTATTCTGAAAACATCTGCAGAGTTTGCATTATTTCAACAAAACATTGTCGATGCGGTGCTACAATGCATCATAATAAAGAGGATCTATTATGTTCCTTTATCCAAGATGTAAAAATAAGTCTCTGATGATGTCCCTAGACCACAATAATGTTTTATAACTCTCAAAAAAGGCTTTGATCCTAATTGTGGTGTTTTGGTGACTGTTGCTTTAAATTCAAATGAGATTGTGCTCTTTTCAAAAAAGGGCGGAGCTACAAATGCCTGTGTCAGGCAGCATAGTGGCAGATTCAAAGGCAAGACATCCTATGCTAATGAGGGAGAGATGGTCACTAGTGGGCGGGAATTCCCCCCTCTGATGACACGTACAAAGGGAGAATGTCAATCAAAGTGTTTCTGCAGTCTGTTTTTATCAAGTCTGATTATGAAAAAATTATATTAACATTCTGTAATCCCAGTTGTAAGGAAGCAGTGTGGGTTTACACCCCTTATGAATTTTTTGCATAACAGATCCCCTTTAAATAAGCACTAAATGCACTGTTAATACAACAACTCAATGTAAAATGGCGAGTTTGAACTATATGCAGACAAAAGAGAAAAGCCCTTACGCGTGGTGTCCATTCATGACGGCATAATCATCAGATGACCATCCCTTGTCATCTTTTACTGTAATGTCGGCGTCATACTGAAGGAGCAAACGCACCATGCTGATTTGTCCATTGCACGCTGCTATCATCAACGCAGACCTTAATAATGAACAAAACGTGTATTAATAATACTGTTAACAAGAACTAAAAATACAAAAATTATATGATAGTAATTGATTTTTTTATCCATTTTATTATAATATATATATATATATTATTTTATTAGTATTTTTTTATTTTAAAATAATTTTTATTATTATTATTTTATTTCTATAGGTGTATTTTATTTAGTTTGTTACAAAAAATACTACAAATTGTAAAAAAAAAAAAAAACGCAACATGCAAAAAAGATTATTAATTATTTATGAATTGAATCTTTTTATCTAACACAAATTTAATATTTAAATCTAAATATTTGATTTTGTCATTATTTTGTATTATATATATATACACGTTTTATTTATATATACATATATATATATATGTGTATACACACACACACACACACATACACGATTATTTATACACATTGAGTAAACACACACATTATGTAAAAAACTTTTGCTTTGCATGTGATTAATCATTTGACAGCACTAAAATAAATATAAATAAAGGATGCCAAATAATAATTAGTCCATCCAGAATTTTTAGGGATTTTGTATTTATATCTGTAGCCTCAAATAATGACATTTTGTGATGACATTTCTTAAGATTAATGGCATTATTTGCTTCTCAGTTGTTTTTTGCTGTGAAAATACACAAAATCTTCGGACCATTGCACTAGCAAATCCTGGAGATACTGATTAATAAATACAGATATAAAAAAAACCAATGGTACTGACAGTAAAACAACAAATTAAGGGTGTAACAGATCACGGTTGAGCTGTGATTCATACAGATCCCAGCCCACAGTTCGGAACACACATGACCCATGGATTAATAATTTTTTTTACTGGTAGATAATCCTAAATTTGTAATGATCACAGAGAGATCACCTATCGTGTCATTCAAATCACATGTATGAAAGCATTTAGGCTTTCCTGTAAAATATAATAATAACGAAGGAAGTTGTAGTGGGTTATTCAGGATGTGGTGGGTTTCATTAAAGGTTTTTTCTGTCACTACTTGTTTAGCCTTTATTAATGCATCCAGTGTAAGCTGCACGATTAATCAATAAAAGATCGGGATCTCAACACCCACGCAACATAAAATATAAATGATGGTGATTTCTATTTGTTTATTAATCCTTCAAATCTGAAAATGCAAAAATCAAGAAAGAGATTCAGTCTTTAGTTTAGAAACAGTCAAATAACAAATAACACAGACGTACTAGAATAATGGTTATAGTTTAAATAAAAGCACTGATGTTTATGGTAAAGATTAAAATCACCATCATATGCATTTAACTTGATGCTCAAAAATAAAAGTTGTATGCAGCAATTACATTATTTAACCAATAGGTGGCGACAACAAGCCGTCAAAATAAGCCACTGAATAATTCTTCGAAAATGACACATCTAGAAATGAAACATGAAGTTTTATGAGTGAATAACTGAAGCATTTATTGAAAATGAGACTAAAATGAATATGGGTTGTAGAAATTATGTTTGATTTATACATGTAGCGTTATCAGCAACAGTAGTAACAGTGAATTTTTCACAGTACTGAATATTTAACCATTTACTTTTATTCAGCTGATCATTTATTCACATTATTTTTAATTAAACTATAGGCTATAAGTTCTGCTTTTTAGAACCAAAAGTGTCTTGCAGTGCTGTTGTTGTAATAAATGGAAAGCAAATTACATTAGTCTCCTCACATATTTGGTTGATCCGAAAATATGGTCCAATCCGTGACTAAAAAACCATAATGTGGTCTGAACTGTGAGATTTGTGATCTGTTCCACCACTACAAATAATGACTCTAAGACTTCTCCATGTATATCTGTTTAAACGCAGACAACAATGACGAGCAAATAACTCTGTTTCAGTGAACTGATCCATTAAAGTGCATCGCTCATACCGCTGCTCCTGGTTCTTGACATTAACATCCGCTCCCTCTTTCAGTAAAAGCTCCGTCATGTCTGCGTGGTTTTCCATCAAAGCCAGCATCAGTGGAGTGTTGCCATCCTGTCAATCAAACCCCAACATATGTAAAAAGTGTATTGCATTAACCATCTTTCCTTTCAACATGCAAGGCCATCATTTTCGGTTTATAAGTGCATCCTGCCATAAGCTATTTGATAAGTCTGAGATGTTGACCTCTGACTGAATTACCATATAGTGATTCAGTAGAGAAGTTTTGTATCTTTTGCAGGGCTGTTCAGTGTGGTTTAAACTAGGGATGTTACAATACTCTAATATTGAATTGTTTGGTACGTCCTCTACGGTTCAATACATATATGGATATTAATTTTTTTTCAGCTATGCATTAAAATAAAAAAATTGTATTTCCCCTATTCCTTTATTTACTTCTTGAACTGGCTCTGTGCATAATAAATATGTCCATCTGTACGACTTGATAAACATGCACACGGTTACGCCTTAAAATGTAAACACTGGGGATATTGACCTAAAACCAAACCGAACCATGAGAAGTCTGTGTTGTTGCACCCTAGTTAATACTGTAATAATCTAGAGACCTTATTTTGTGCGTCGATGTTGGCTGAGTGCTCCAGGAGCTGTAGTGCTACGGGTAAAGAAGGGATGCGGGCAGACAGGTGTAATGCTGTGTTTCCATTGATGTCCACCAGGTTTGGATCGGCCTCGTGTTCCAGGAGCAAAGAGACGGAGCGATCTTGTTCACACTGAACCGCCTGCGAGACACACACACACACATACATACACGCATGCATACATAAACATCACCAGTCAGCATGTGTTCATATTTACAGTGCTCAGCATAATTATTCCCCTTTTGAAAATGAATATTTTATCCATTTCTCACTAAATATAGCCAATCATTTTTGGTTTATTTAAAGAAAACAGTTTTATTAAACATTTACGTCCATTAAAACATGAGTTTGGTCACCTAAGATCTTAAGGAATAAAAAGATAATGCATTTAAATTAATTTTTTGGGGTTTCTCTTGATTTTTACTGTTTCTTTAAATCTTGTTTAATCTATTTTCTCAAACTATATTTGTGTGTAGTAACTTTTGGATTCTGTTCTTATGTTTTTTTTTTGTTAGATTCGTTGTAGTTTTGGCTTTGGTACCGACTAATCTAATGCATATCCACAAATATATTACTGTAAAGCATCCTACAGAAAATATTAATGTAAAAGAGAGATCTGTGATGGGTGTACTCATTTATGCTGCATGCGCACTGAATATGATTTTCATCATTTCATAAGGACAGTCTAAGTTTACCTTCATTAAGGCGGAGCGGTTCTGATTGTCACATAAGTTGAGCTTCACTTTGCTCTCCACCAAGTACTGTACCACGTCCGTGTGTCCACAGGCACAAGCGATATGCAGCGCAGTTCTGCAGGAAAAGAGACATTAATACTTTCATTAAGTGACAATATTTGAAATTAAATCACATCAAAAGTGAAAGTTTCAAAACAAATTTCAGTTAAACCAAAATGTTCCAGAGTTTCCACATAAAGGCAAGGCAAGTTTATTTATATAGCACATAAACAGGAATAAAAAAGTTTAGGACATAAAATGCAGACAATAAAAATGATTAAAAACAGATAAAAACAATTTAAAATGCGTTAAAATAGGTTATAAAAGAATGAAAAAGAAAACGAAAAAACATAATAGTGCAATCTGTCGGACGTAGCACAGTGCTCATACAGTAAAGGCACAGCTAAACATGAAAAAGCACAACAATTTTGTTAACAATGAGCACATAATTAGTATATTAAAATGACTTCTGAAGGAAAGTGTGACACTGAAGACAAATGTTTATGATATAATTAAAAAAAAACTATTGTGATAAAATTTCATATTGTTACTGGTTTAGTTATAAGTAGGGCCAGACGGAATCTGCGGACATTTTTTGCTATTTCTGTGCAGAATTTTGGTAAAAATCTGCAGATTTTTGTGGAATGATTTTGGGAGTATCATAACTAAAACCTTAAAATATTAAATAAAAAGTAATATTAATTAGATACACTTTATTTGGTAAACAAAGCAAATCTCTCATTTATCTACTAAAAGAGAGAAATTATTACTTTACAAACTTTATTGTAAATAAATCATTTAAATATTTTCACATTAGTCAATAATATTACTGAAATTAATTTAAAAACGGAATAAATTTAAATGTTCACACATTTACACAAGTGAATAAACAGAATCAAAGATGAGCCAAAAATCTGCGAGCGCAGATTCCGTGTGGGCCTAGTTATAAGTTAACATTATAGTTCAAAACACCCACTTCACACAATCGAAATATCCTGCATTTAAAAAAAAAATAGTAATAGTTAATAGTAAAAAATGTCACACGAAAAGAAAAATTATGTCTAGCTAATATGAATAAAGACTGAACATCCCATTTTGGTGTCCATATCAATTTTTTATTTATATTTTTTATTTTCTTAATCAAAAAATAAAAAGTGACTTGTAATCATAAAAAGCATGACCAGCTTTTAATGGTAAGCATTTTTTTAATTTTATTATTTACAATCACGCTTCATAAAAACTGAAACACAGTCTGCAGCAACACTTTGATTGACATTCTCCTTTTGTACGTGTCATCAGAATGGGAAAGCCCCGCCCATTAGTGACCATCTCTCCCTCATTAGCATAGGATGTTAAGTATGCCACACAGGCACCGCGCTCTTTTAAAAAGAACACAATCTTATTTGAATTTAAAGCGACAGTCACCAAAACGACCCAATTAGGATCAAAAGGGGCAGTGTCAAAGAGTTATAAAACATTATCTATGTAGTATTTTGAGCTGAAACTTCACATACACACTGTAGGGAAATAAAAGGCTTATTTTGCATCTTGTAAAAAGGGCATAATAAGTCCCCTTTAAAAAGTATTTAAATGATTCTTGTTTAAAATATGTAATACTGGATGGCAATGACTTAATGTAAATAATGTTATATGGATAGCAGCGAATAGGCTAAAACATTGTCTTTGAAGCAAGTTAAAAATAAAGCAACTACTGGCCAAATCCCTATTGTTGAACCCTTAAGCTTAAGAAGTTAAGAAGACACCTGGAGCCATAAACTTTCCATCACAAGATCTGATGGTTGGTTGGTAAAATTCTGATTTTTGATCACAATACAAACACAAGTAGACTTTAAAAACGCTTCAGCATACTGTAAAAAAATATAATTTAAATAATATTTTATTTTAATTAAATCAAATTAACCTTTTTAGTCATCTGAATTTACATTAATCAAACTGATCAAAAATATTAAGGTATAACTAGGCCCACACAGAATCTGTGCTCGCAGAATTCCGCAGATTTGTAGCCCATCATTGGTTCTGTTTAATCGCTTGTGTAAATGTGTGTAAAATCATATTTATTCAGTTTTTAAATTCATTTCAGTAATATTATTGACTGATATGAAATATTTATATGACTTATTATTAACAATGTAGTTTGTAAAGTAATGTTTCCTGTCTTTTAGTAGATATATTATATAAGAGACTTTACCAAATAATGTGGATCTAATTGGATTTGCATTGTAAACATTAAATGCAAGTTATAAAGGTATTACTTTTTATTTCATAAATTAAGGTTTTAGTTATGATGCTCCCAAAATCATTCCGCATAAATCCGCAGATTTTTACCAAAATTCAAAGCAGAAAGAGCAAAAAATGCCTGCAGATTCCGCCTGGCCTTAGGTATACCTGATTCACTTATTAAAATAAGTAAAAGCCACATAAAAAGATTTGGTGTCTTGACTTTTTTTTATTACAATTTTTACACTGTACATCCACCATTACCTGTTTTCCTTATCCAGCTGGTTTAAATCGTTCTTTTTGGCCAGCTGTCTGAGTTTGACCACATCTCCGCTGAACGCAGCCTTGTGGACCTTCCCGAGGTCTTTCTCCTTGACATCGTAGCTGGCCGACAGTACGCTCGCGGTCTCAGAGGCGCTCGGGGAGCCCTTCTTCTTCTTAAAGTTGAATATCTTCTTCATGGTCGCTGACGGCACATCTCCATCCGCAGACTGTCGTTCACCTGAGGCTCAGGTACTGATCGCCTCGCATGTCTCGCCCATTCTCTAAGAATAAATCCTGCAAAGAGGATTTGAGTTATTTAATAATGACAGAAGCACAGGTCAGTCTGTCGCGTGCACATTCAGCCTGCTGTCCTTGTGCTGCTTATGCTCGTTTAAATAGACTGCACAAATAAAAGCTATTTATTTTTGTATATTTATGATTAACTAGATTATCATTCATTTTCCTTCAGCTTAGTCCCTTTATTCATCAGGGGTCGCCACAGTTGAATGAACCGCCAACTTATTCGGCATATGTTTTACACAGTGGATGCCCTTCCAGCTCCAACCCAGTACTGGAAAACACCCATACACTCTTACATCTAATTAAGTTTATTTCAATCACCTATCTCCTCCATAAACCACCACCTTATCGTGGTGGAGGGGTGTGAGTGCCTGAGTGATCCTATAAGAGCTATGTTGTCAGGGGCTAATGCCCCTGGTAGGGTCTGCCAAGGATAGCAGGTCTTAGGTGACAGGACAGACAAAGTGCAGTTCAAAAACCCCTGATGAGTACAAGGACATCAAGGACTGTGACGTTGCCTGGTATTTTGCAGCTGGGGCCCCACCCTGGAGCCAGGCCTGGGGTTGGGGCTCGTATGCAAGCGCCTGGTGGCTAGATTTTTTCCCACGGAACCCAACTGGGCTTAGCCTAAAGGAGCGACCTGGGGCCATCCTCCTGCGGGAGCCGTTAGGACCGATGCATTGTGGGACGGGTGGTGGTCGAAGGTTAGGACGACCAGGCAATCTACGTTCCTACTCTCACCTATGGTCATGAACTTTGGGACAAGATCTCAGATACAAGTGGCCGAAATGAGTTTTCTTCGAAGGGTGGCAGGGCGCACTCTTATGGATAGGGTTAGGAGCTCTGACACCCGGGGGGAGCTCGGAGTAGAGCCGCTGCTGCTCCACATCGAGAGAAGTCAGCTGAGGTGGCTCAGGCATCTGTTTCGGATGCCTCCTGGACGCCTACCTAGGGAGGTGTTCCAGGCATGTCCAACCGGGAGGAGGTCTGGGGGAAGACCCAGGACACGCTGGAGAGACTATGTCTCTCGGCTGGCCTGGGAATGCCTCGAGATCCCCCCGGAGGAGCTGGAGGAAGTGTCTGGGGAGATGGAAGTCTGGGGTTCTCGCCTAAGACTGCTACCCCCACGACCCGGCCCCAGAAAAGCGGCAGAAAATGAATGAATGAATGAATTCCCCTATAGCGCATGTGTTTGGACTGTGGGTGGAAACCAGAGCACTCGGAGGAAACCCACGCCAACGCGGGGAGAACATGCAAACTCCACAGGGAAATGCCAACTGACCCAGCTAGGACTCGAACCAGCCACCTTCTTGCTGTGAGGCAACAGTGCTAAACAGTGGGCCACTGTGTCGCCTTAACTAGATATTAATCTAAAATATTTATTAAAGTATAAACTCAACATGTATCAACATATAAAAAGTGGTGATATCATGTCATTTTCAGGGTACTTATTCATAATGGTGTGTGCAAAGATACTGTAAAAACTGCATGACATAGCATGGTCCTTGAAATAAATATTTCAATCCCAACTGAAATAAATAATTTCAAATAAGTTTTTTAAAAAAAAGCAGAAAACGTCTAACCACAATGTCTGCAAACTAAAGTAACAAAAGTTATTTTATATGCAAAGAAAAAATTATTACATCCAAGTTTTAATGTTTAAAATCACTTTTTAAAAGTAATAAAATAATGATATATGATCATAATTCAGCATTACAGATATTTTAATGTTTAAATAAATGGGTGAAATCTAGTGGTTTATAGGATATAAACCTTTAAATTAACGTTATACAAAATATAAAGTTTTAAACTGATTTTGGGATGGACTGAGATCTCTAAAAGAAGGTGTTTTAATACTTCATCAATGACTGACAAGATGATATTTAATATTTGATATTTAAAGTAACGTTACAGTTACACTGAATGACATTTTAGTCGATGTCTTTTGTAAAACATGTAAAATAGTGATATTATTTAGCTGCGAAACATAAAACTAAGCAGAAAACATTACTAATGTACGAAATGAAAACATTTTAATGCTTATTTTTTTCCTTTGATGCTTGAAATCCAATTTTCGCCTTTGTCTCCTATACAGCGTATTACATAAGAGGTAAATGTGACAAATATAACACGAAAATACAACATTATTGTGTGTTAAGCAAAGCTCATAATCTCAATGCTCAGATCAATCACCTCAACACGTTAATCTGCAATGGTAGTTAAACAGAATAACATTACGAGCTTGCAAACTCACCTACATCGTGGTTTCGCTGCAGGGCGTCTATCACTGATGTTTTAAAAAAATAAATAAACATTAAATATGTTTAAATGATCTCCGTTATCGAGTATGACACATAAATGCTGCTCAAACGATTAGCCGTTTACGACGCTAGCAAGCTAGCTGCTTCTGTTACCATGGTAACAGCATGACGCTCATCCTGATCCTAATAATTCATTTTAAATTGAGTGCCAAATAAATAATAGTTGAGAAAACAGAACGGATTATTTAAATACATTTTAACGTGTTGAATGTATGTTTAATATCACAAATTCGACTACTCTACGAGCACGGAACTCGCTGTTTTTTCCTCTGCATTCACACGGAACGTCGGACACCAACACGTCACTAAGTAGGCGGAGCTTTAGGGTTTCCATCGTGCATTGGACGGTTTGAATCAATGACAGACATGCGTTTCCTCCAATAAGTACACAACTTGCTTTTTCCTCAAACCTGATTGGGTAAATCTGTCTTGACGGACAGCAGTACTGTCCAATCACACTCAAGGATTCACTGAAGCGACCGTTCGTAGCTTATTATTCGTCAAAGCAGAATTTAAAACTATTTAAACCGTTTTGAGCGGGTGCCTAGAAAACAAGAGGCAGCCTAGTCGAAGAGAGAAACTAGCTTCTAATGTTCAATTAGCGACTAATGTTTATAAACAAAATACAAGGAAGGATCGTAACTTCGGATCGTCGGATTGTTATTTTTGCAGCGCGATCGTGAATAAAGGCTAAAGAGGTAGATGTCGATTTAACGTTACGTTTTATTATGCTGCTTTTTACGTTAGCCAAGCTCGCTAACGTTATCGATTCTTGAAAAAGCCACATCTGTACTATAATCGCATGTTATGTTGAGTGTTTATGTTATTTTTAATGCTAAACCTTAGATTACAAAAGATGAAGAATAGTGTCCTTTGTTGTTGTAATATTCAATCTTTTTCATCTGCGTCTGTCTGTTTTGGGTTGATGTTGTTGAAATGTTGATTTTATTTATTCAATGAAACGTTAAAATAAGTTAAATGTGTTTATATTTGTTTATTTGGTCAAACTAAATGAACGAAGAAAACATCTCATGCTTTAACTATGAACGTGTGTTAAATATTGATTAGTATTAATCATTTGTAATTCTAAAATAACATCTAACGTTAATATCTGCCACTAAAATGATCTGAATTTTCATAAGAAACAGTCTAAATTGTTATTTTCTTTGTTGTTGCATGACAGATTGATTGTCTTGTCATTTTATGCAAAAGTAACGCATATAAGTAACGTATGCAAAAGTAACGCATATATCCATTATGTTTTTGTTGCTCGTTTCAACTCTACAACGGAAAAGGAAGTTAGTTTAATGTTGAATGTGTTTTCAATGTGACATCCTGAAATGACAGCATTGTGAAAGTGGGTTCAGGGCATCAGTTGCATACAAATTGATGTGTTTCTTCTAAAATATATTGGTAGTTTATTCTGCTTGCATCATTGTTTTGTGTTAGTCAATAGTTAAAATTAATAATTTAACCATGTATTTCCAGGGGAGCCACAATGAGTTCCTTACCTGAGGCCACACGCTCCCTCATGCAGGTTTTTAATGGAAAACTGCAGGATTTTACCAATGAGATTGATAATGTCCACATGGTTTGGCTGGAGGAAATCCAGCAGGAAGCTTATCGCATGTTTTCTAGGTAAGCACCACTACTAAGCTGTTATTATGAATGTATGAAACTGTATATGATTCTCACTAAAGGGCCATTCAGATATTCCAAATAATGAGATGTCTTTAGAGAAGGAGTGCCCAAACTTTATTATATGAAGAGCCAAAAAACAAATATCATTGATGGCCGAAGATATATATATATATATATATATATATATATATATATATATATATATATGTGTATGTATATATATATATATATATATATATATATATATATATATATATATATATATATATATATATATATATGTATGTATATGTATTTATATATATATATATATATATATGTCGCCTTTACATCTTGTCATATGTTGAACAAGAGTCAAAGGCGAAAATGGGATTTCAAACATCAAATTAATATAAATATATTTTACATTAAAAGTTGCCATTGGTCATTTCTTTATTTCTTTCATAATATAATTTTTTAAAATAAAAAACATTACTTTCAATTATATTAACTAATGCAGTATAACTTTTTCTAACTCTTAAGTTATAATAAGTCTCTGCATTTTCCTCTATGCATCGTATGTACATTTTAAACTAAATTTAATTAATTTACACCATTTAAATTGAAACATTTAATTTCAGATAGCTTTTTGTAACTTAGCAATAAAACAAATAAAAGGTTACGCTCATTTTTTTTTAAACCATTTTTAGATGGGAAGGCACTGGCAGGCCAATTCAAAGGTTACCATGTGCCAACTTTGGCCTGCAGGCCCAAGTTTAAGCATCTCTGATTTAGAGAAACAATAATTTGATGACATTATATTTTGCACAAACATATTCTATCACTTTTTGGACATTTAATTTTATGCAGACACCAACATGTATTTTTGTTACCGGTAATGATATAAGCAATATGATTAAAGCAATGTGTTGTTGTACAGTGATTTCAGTACAGAGCCAGAACTCATGCCTAAGACTCCATCACAGAAAAAGTCAAACCGCAGGAAACGAGTGTCGATGGAGCTCAATGAGTCTCGCAGCAAAAGACGGTGAGTTTTATTTGTTGATGTCCTAATATTTTTGCTTGTATGCATGTGACAAAAACATTCAAAGCTGATTTTATTGTTTGTAATATGTACTTCAGATTTTAAATGCTGTATATTGGGAGTTGTTTGTTTTCTGTGCGGTTAGGACCATAAAAACCATTTGTTTTTGTAGTGAAATGCATATTATTTTTGTTTTAATTCACTGTAAAATAACTTTAAATGTTTGTATTTAATAGTCTGGCCATAAATGTCAAGGTCATACATTTATTTTTCCAAGGATGTTCTCAAATGTGTACTTAGACAAAATTGATAATAATATTTACATTTACATTTAGTCATTTAGCGACGCTTTTATCCAAAGCGACTTACAAATGAGGACAAGGAAGCAATTTACACAACTATAAGAGCAACAATGAATAAGTGCTATAGGCAAGTTTCAGGTCTGTAAAGTCTAAGAAGGAAAGTATTATTATTATTATTTTTATTTATTTATTTATTTTATTTTATTTTGAGTACAGTTAGTGGTATATCCAGAGAGGCAATTGCAGATTAGGAAGTGAAGTGGAGACTAAATAGTTGAGTTTTTAGTCGTTTCTTGAAAACAGCAAGTGACTCTGCCGTTCTGATGCAGTTAGGGAGTTTATTCCAACAACTGGGCAGATTGAATGTGAGCGTTTGGGAAAGTGATTTCTTCCCTCTTTGGGATCGTTGAGGCGACGTTCATTCACAGAACGCAAGTTTCTGGAGGGCACATAAATCTGCAGAAGTGAGAGCAGATAAGAAGGAGCAAAGCCAGAAGTCGCTTTGTAAGCAAACATCAGAGCTTTGAATTTGATGCCAGCAGCAACTGGCAGCCAGTGCAAACGGATGAGCAGCGGAGTGACATGTGCTCTTATAGGTTCATTGAAGAACACTCCTGCTGCTGCATACTGGAGCAGCTGAAGAGGTTTGATAGAGTTAGCTGGAAAAAAAATATTGTTTTGCTTTTATCCTTTTTATTTTTTTTTTTTGCCTTTCAGTTTATCAAAATAATTTTAAATAACACACTTATCGCTTAAATCAGTTTTATTTAATGTTATCTTTTTTTACATCGTCTTTGTTGCTGTAGTTTCTCCAAGGGTAAACGCAGCAACTTGCGTCGCTCTTCAGTCCAGTTGACCCTGAACACCATTTCTGAGCTCGTTACGCCGCACGTCCCGAACGACAGCTCAGAAAGCCTCACCGAGGAACCTGCTCGTCGCACACGCCGCAACAAAACCGCCGCTCCAGCTGAACCTGAACCCATCAAACGCAGCACCCGCAACAAAGCTGCCACCAAAGCCGAGGAAGAAGTAGTGGAGGAAGTTCCAGAAGTGAAACAAGCCTGTGAGGATTCAACATCCAATAAAGATCAGCTCCTGGTGTCTGCTGCTGTTGTGAAGATTCCCTCCTCGGAGCGTCTGAGTGCGGAGTCGCTGCTGAACAGCGGTCAGTCTCCTGGAAGATCTGCTAATAAAATCCCCATCGCTGCGTCTGGGCTGCAGAACACTCCTCAGGGATCTTCTCGGACATCAGCTCGCAGGTCTCTGGTGGTGCGACGCTCGCTTGTCGGACTCAGGCATAGCATGACTCAGGAAGCTGTTCGCAGGGCGTCCCGGCGATCTTTCCTGAAGAAGAAAGCCAGACTGGGAAACTCCACCTGCAGCAGCTCCGTCAGCGGTAAGACTAGCTCCTACATCTATAAATCGCCAGCTCTGTGTGAACCTGGTTATATGATTCAGTTTGGTCAATTGGATTTCGAGGAAATGAGGTTGCTGTTTATACATTGTGTTTTAATATGTAAAGCTGAACCACAAAATATTCATGGGTATAGTTTTGGCAGTAGGCACCAATATGTTGAATTGGTCAAAATATTTGATTTTCCTTTTATGCCAAAAATGATTAGAATATGAATTGAAAATTCTTTCATTTTCTTCCGTAAATATATCAACTTCATTTTTTTTTCAATAAAACATTATTTGCAAAAGTATTTGAAAAACAGAGTCAAATGATCTTTGCTCCAACAGAGCCCCCCACTCCTCAGCACCATTTATAAACAATATGTTATGCCCATTTTTAATCTGTTTTACATTCTGTCGCAATATATACATACATACATACAATACAAATAGACAAAAGTTCCATTATATGTTCACTCATCTATTGTACATATATACGCACACAACAAGTCACAATAGGTTAAACAAATTTAAAATAAAGAAATAAAATAATTTGGATAGAAATTAAAATGTAGTCAAATAAAATGGGGGAAAAATGTGAGAAACAAATAAACAATGGTCAAACTGAAAATATTAAGTTTGGATCCATTTGTTTTATATATGTCAACACTGGCTGCCAAATAAGATGACATTTTTGACTGCAACCTTTGGTGGAGTACCGAATCTTCTCCATTGTAAGATGGTACATAAGGTCCCTAATATAATGATTAAAAGCAATTAATGTTGAAAAAGAAATCATGCTTTTGGTATTATTGTCTAAACCGGAACCGTAATTAAACCAAATATTCCTGTAACAGGGCAAGGGTCAATTGTTTATCAACTTAATTTTTGATTAGTAATTTGCACTGCTAAGGACAACCTTAAAGGCAATTTTCAGTATTTGGATTTTTTTTTTTACCTCCAGTTTCCAGATATTAAAGCTTTATCTCCCCATTATTGTCCTATCCTAACAAAGCCTACATCAATGAAAGTTTGCTTATGGTTGGTTTTGTTTTTCAGTGTCGCTTTTGTCCACTTTCTTGGTTTCTTCAATGAAAGTGGATGTATCTATGGGTTTTTCTGATCGTTTAATTTAACACTGTGATATTGCTTTATTCGTTTGCATGTAAATGTGAACAGAGACAATAGAAACAAAGTAGTCAAACTAATTGCATTTATGTAATGTGGAAAAGCTCAGAACATTGTAGACACTGTCAAAACTCGTGTTTAACCAATTTAGGATTTGATTTAAAAATTAAAACTTATTTTACAACCATTTGTAAATGGGGCATAATTGTAGATGACTGAGTTAAGATCAGTAATACACTTAATAGGATTTGCTGCTTTCTCAGCACCAGGGCTGTACTGATATGCAATTTTTGGCTGATGTCGATAACTTTTTATGTTCAGAAACTGTAACAAGGTTTAGAAAAATGAAGTTCAAGACTGATATTTTTCAGCCTTTATCAAAGACATTTTTATTTTACTCTAACTGCTGAAAACTGCAAGAAAACATCCAGATTTTTCTTCTTTTTTTTTTTATAAGTTGTGCATCACTACAGTCATGTAGTTGCTTTAAAGTGATTGTGTGTAATTTTTATGCTTTTTCCAGAGGACATTTGTATGGATGTTGAACCTGAACCTGAGGACATGGACAACAGAGAAGAAAAGTGAGTGATCTTTTTATTATTATTACCATTATTATTTCTTCAAATGATAGAAAAATGTATTCTGAAGGTTATTGCACACTTTTGGTCAGTTATTTTCGCATGTTAAAAAACAAATTCTTTCCCAGAGATGGGAAGCGGCTGGAAGGGCATCAGCAAGTTTTTACGCAGCGGGATAAGTTGGTGGTTCATTCCGCTGTGGCGACCCTGGATTAATAAAGGGACTAAGCCGACAAGAAAATGAATGAATGAATGAATGAATAAAAAAAAAATTGACCACAGGTTGTGTGAATCATACTGACACAAAGCCTCTGAAACGGGGTCAGATTTATTTTATTTTTCTCTTCTCGATTTTTGCATTTGAAAAAGCAATTTGAGGGGAGTTTTGAGAGTTGAGAGCCACCGTACAAGCGAAAACGAAATACAGAATACAGAATGTCATTTCAGCTACAGATAACTTTAAAACAAACACAGTGCTTAAAATAAAGACAGAATGTGGCGGACGGCTGAAAAACCTTATATGCTGAATTCAGTGACTGGTACACCTCTCCCCTGCTTGTATGCGTCCGTCCGTCCATACATTTGATGTACTGCCCATAGACATTATAATTAAAAGCATTGTCCGCTTTCGATCTGTTGCTTTGATGCATCAACGCGGCCTCCATCTATTATAATGTCCTATAATATGCCAGTCTTGTTCAGGATTTGTTTACGTATGTGAATGTGTGAAGCATCACAAGCAGTGTATCAAAATTCCACTGATTTCCTGAAATAAACTTTAGGATAATCCAACGTAGCTCCTTTTATAATGAGCTGAACTGTTGTCCTTCCTCTCAATTAGATAAACACAATATGCAGCATATTCCTCTTTCTGTTTCTACTTTGGAGAAGAGAGGGGAACGTATCACTGCCTAAACTGTCTCCGAAATACGAACATTTTAGACTTTAGCGTGCAAAAACCTTTAGTCTCAGAAAACTGCAGACTGTGAGTCAAACCTCCAACCTTTGAGTTGTGTGTAATGTTTCTGTGATTTGTTTTAGGGTTGATGCAGAACCAGCCACTGAAACCAGGCCTGAACCAGAGATCATCCAACCTCAGGTAAAAAGAGCTTTTCTGCTGTGCTTTTCTCTTTCCTTCATTTAATAAGACACCAAATAGTCTAATTTAACCACATGCAGTCACATAAGAAGCTATTTTTTTGTATTGTGTAAGTAACCAATAGATCTGTGCTTTCATAGGAACCGGAACCTGAGAAGATGGAAGAAAAGGAAATTGAGCTTACAGAAGAGAAACTGCCAGAAGTGATTATTGAATCTCCCAGCACTACTGAGAACTGTCGTTTAACACGATCCAAGGCTCGCACTTCAGTAACAGGTACACATCTAACAGATCATCTGATGGTGTTCATTGTAGATTATGCAAATTGGTCTGTAAATAATGTTTGATTTATTTATTTTTTGTCCTAACAGATGACAGTGGAGGGTCAAAGTCCATTGGAGATGGCCGGTAAGCAAGCAGTCTATTAGTTTTCTTGTTTATGGTTGTTTGATCTGTGCCATATGTAAGGAATTATTGATGATTGGCTGTTGAACGATCATCAAATATTTGTACTTGTATAGGACCTTTTACCAGATGTCATATTGGACCTACAAGACTAACTCATGTTTTTTTTGCTTAAAACTGAAGACCCAACTCACTGTTTGTTTCTCTCTAAATATTCCCCTTACTGTGAAACATTCTATTGCTCTGTCCCATTTGTAATGATTGCAGAAGGTTTCACCCAAAGAGATATACAGCAAAGTGTTACCAGCAAAATGTTTAGAATCTCATTTTAACGTTTAAAGTCGAATCTAGTTTTTGTATTCATTTGTTTGCGGTTTTAATTTTATTTCTTTTTAATGAAGTGTTTTTGTCATCAAAATAGTCGTTGCCCACCTAGCAATTTGGTGTTTAGACTTCTAATTGACATCTAATTGTAGATGCCTTTGCTAAGGCAAGGCTAAATTTGGGCTGTCAGATAATAGACATCTTAAGAATAGACCAAAACTAGACTAGTCATCACATGCAGATTAGACCGATTTCACATATGCAGTCATTTATGTATTTATTATGTTTATTTTTTTAATAGCTAGTCTATCGTGTGGGTTTCCTCTGGGTGCTCTGTTTTTTCCCCCACAGTCCAAACACATGCACTATAGGCGAATTGATAAAACTAAATTGGCCGTAGTGTGTGTGAATGTGAGAGTGTATGGGTGTTTCCCAGTACTGGATTGTGGCTGAAAGGGCATCTGCTGCGTAAAACATTTGCTGGAATAGTTGGCGGTTCATTCTGCTTTGAAGACCTCTGAAATGTAGACTAAAGGCTTGTACACACTGGTGACGCTTTACTTTTGCGGTTATCGTCAGTGTTTTTTGAGATGTTTTTCCGGATTAAAACCAAAGCCATTTTTCATTTGGCGCCGAGCAGAAGTGTAAGCAAAATCGCTACTTGACATTGAGTGGCGCTACACAACTTTAAGCTTCTATAACAAGCTGTCTGTATAAACAGACACACAGCATCACGCTGTCTCACACACACAAACATAGACAGCACCGAACAAATAAACACACGCGTGCTTGCTCGCTCGGGAGCGATATTGTGAGACCGCCCACTCCTGTTCAAATTACATCAAAGTTACCAACTGCTCCCGCACTTTATTCAGGAATTCATTCCCGCACTAAATGAAATCTGGTCGGGTCCCACAACAATGCACAGGTACAGCCACGGGAATGCAGACCTATATCCAGAAGTACAGCCAAGAGGAAAAGAAAAGAGAGGAAAAGTCACGGCAGCAGGTGAAATGGGCCACAGTAAGAGAGAGAGAGAGAAAGAGAAATGCAGTTCACTTTCATTCCCTCAATTGCAGAAAAATAGCGGCTTCTGCTGTAAGTTTCAGTGAAAGCTGTCCAAAATACAGACACGGAGTGAAATTGTGCGCATTTTTAAGTAGCTGGCGCCTGAAGTGTTTTAAATACCCGCGCTCGCGACAGAGCGCATATGAGGTAAATGACGCCAGTACATAATAACCGGTTATGATTATTACTGAACTGATACCGTATTGTCCGTGTCTGCATCGCGGAGCACCGAAGAAACAATTCATTTCAGATGAATTGAAATTCAAACTTCAGTAGCTACTCGAAAAAAAGTGCCAATCTGATCGGTGGAGACGATTTTGATGCGGCAAGTCAAAACATAAAAAACGAGCATGAGGCGTTTCTTTAAAATGACGCTTTTGCGCGATGATTTGCATGATCACATTGGTGCCCTTTATTAAGTCTCGAAGCGTTAAAAATCGACTGAAAACGTGAACAAAAAGCATCCCGGTGTGCACGAGCCTTTAGTTGAAGGAAAATGAATGAATGACTCTGCTTTTCTTAGATGTCTATTAGATGTTCACTGAGCGCAAATGTAGCCTACGTTATGTTTAGACGTCTAAAAGACTTATTTTTAAAGCCAAAAATGCTAGCTGGGTGTTGACAATGCATTAAATGTAAATAAGAGATAAAACCAGAAAAGATTTTAGAATTTTTATCATTTATTAACACAAAAAATCTTATTTAATTGATGTTTTATTTTGTTTGTTGATTTTTAAATTGTATATTTATTGTTGAAAGATTCCTGCCATGAAGATAGCCTTGGTTGCTGACATGGCACTAAATAAAAAATACATTACATTACAGTAAATAAGAGATATCTTATGATTTATATAAAGAATAATGTGCATTATTTTCTAAGTCAACTGTCTTAATTCAATTATTCTATTTATACTACTGTTCCCACAGCTAAAGGCACTGTTCAGATGTTGTATTTCAGCCATTTACAAGGTTTATGTCTTCAACATGCTCCTGTGTGTAGCACTAGTTTCTTCCACTTTTCCTCCAAAGTCTTCTGTTGTGTTTTGATGTGGTTCAGCTGTGAAGTAACTGAAATCATTCAGCGTAGTGACATGGAGATGTAATGTGCGCAAAACATGGCAGAACTACTTTAGCCGTGCGTTTATCTGAAAAAAAAAAACACACGCCTAAGAACAGGGGTGTCAAACTCGAGGCCTATCGATATTATGTTACCCTCAAGAGTAAATGATTCACACCAAATATAAATTTAAGTATTCATGCAAATGGTACTGAATAAAATGCTTGATGCATTTGCATTTACGAAAAACACCCCATGAGTAATCTAGATAAAGTGGCGCAGTGCTTTTGCTTTGTGACCTCAGCATTATAATAAATCCAAGCTGCTTTGTCGTGTAAACTACATCTCCCATGATGCATGTTTGTTTTGCAACTCAAAAATGAGCTATTGTTCCAAAGTTCTGCTTTTCCCAAGCAGAGTTAACCTGATAAAAGAATTCATCTTAAAAATAACTTGAAGTTCCGTCTATTTTACGTTTATGCAAATGAGTGTATTTATTTGTTACTTTAATATTTATTAATAAAATAAGGAGATGATTATTAAACGATATGTTAAGAGGCAGTAACATTTCTACAGTAATGCAGTTCTAACCTGGAGCCATAATGTTAAAGTGGCCCAAGTGAAAATGAGTTTGACACTCCTGCCTCACAATGTTCATCAGCCAATCAGAAACAAGCATTCAACATTGTTTACTTTGTGGGTTTCCATCAGGTCTACACGATCAGGCTCTAAACGTCGTGCTGGTGAATCGGAGATGAGCACGCCAAAGAAAAAGAACACTCCTCCGAAGAAGTGCCTCACGGTATGAGCATCTCTGACCACTGTAATGCTGCCCATACACTCATTATCAACCTCAGGCTCTTGTTAAATGGAAAAGCTTGCTGCAGAAGCCCGCATTAAGTTTCTTCATGGTTGCTTGCATTCATAAATATATGATTCTGGGGGCAGTTTCAGGCTGTCTGCGGCACCCTAATAAGTATTAAGTTGATTTAGAGAAATTTAAGGCCCCTAAAAAGTATTTGAAAGTCTTAAATGCTATTTTATAAGCGATTAAAGTTTGTATCAGTATCTTGAAGTTTGCCTGAATTTAATCTGCGAATATCAGGATGCTGTGTAGTTTCAGAACTGGATAAAACCCTGCAAAATTTAACATCTCGCTGCTTTGTTTACTGTAGTAACCAAGTAAATGTTTAAAGAAAAATCCTGCTGTTTTAGGCGCCACCTACTGGATTAAGATTTTTATTTCAGTATATGATGATGATGATGATAATATAAACAATTTATTTATATATATATATATATATAATAATTATAAAGTTTCAGTTTACGATTAGTTTTAGAAGTTAAAATCTCTTCAATATTACTGGTTGAAACCTAAAGTGGCTATGAGGTCTTAAAATGTATGGAAAGTCCTAAAAAAGGTCTTTAAGGTAACGAATTTCACTCTGATTACTGTATATACCCTGAGTTTAGTTCGATAAGCTTCGAGTAGACCTAACTTGTGTCTGTTTGTTTTGTGCATGTAGAGTATCGCTCCACACATGCGCTCATTCGTGCACACCGTACAGAAGAACCAGATCCTGATGATGACGCCTGGATCTCTAGGCCGCAGCACCATTATGAAGTCCTTCATCAAGCAGTCTGCCACCAAACCTGATGTCAAGGTAGGCAAATCTATGGGCAAAATCTATCATCCGTGCGTTTTAAAGGCCCTATGAAATCTAGAGATGGAATTTTCTTTTTACTAGAGTAATTACATTTAAGTCTTGTTGTGCTTTATTATTAAGACAGTTGTTAATATATGAGTTGGTGCCAGCCACCTTTTCAGAAGCAGTGGCATCAGTGTTTTTCCATAAAATGAAAAGTAAATAAAGGAACTGCATTTTGGGTCCAAAAACAGAAGAACAAGACTGTATTTATTCCTATAATCCCATGAAGTATTGCGAATGGTACGATCAGTTTTAAATGCACAAAGAAATCCTGTCAGTCGAGTTTGTTGTTTCTACCTAAAGACGATAAATTTCCAAATTTATTACAAAATGTGCATATGTATACAAATTTGTATCATTTTAGGGGACTATTATTGTTAAAAAAATCCCATTATTTTTTACAACCCGACTGTTCAGCTCTATTGCAATTTTGTATAATTGCGCAGATTTTGATTTATTCTTTAAATATTGGTCAACTTCTGTGACATTGCACAGTTATTTAAAATTTTCCGTTGTTATTTACTACTTTGCAGAAATCAAAGGGTCCCTTATTTTTGTGTTTTTAGAATAGACAAAGGCCGCATCCACACTCAATGTTTGCTATTATGCTTATCAAGGCAGAAGTGGTTTTAGTTGGTAATTGTACTTCCTGTCTTTTCCCCTCAGTTGGGCTCTGGCTCTGTGGTGAGTATAAACAGTGAATCCACATTGGGGTCATTTTTCATGTCAGTCAGAACTTTTTGAATTTGCTTATGTCGACACTCTGTTTTCCTGTTTTATGAGTGGGCTTTATGTATGTTTGTTTGTTTGTGTGTTTGTTTGGCTGGTTGGTTGGTCACTTCATTTTTACATCATTCCTCCATGGGGCAGTGAATGCACTAAAATCTACACTGTAAAAAGCGATTAGTTCAGTTTAAAAGCAGTGGGTTTACTCAGTTTTTTTGCAAGTAAAGTGAGTAGTTGAGTTTACCTGTAAAAACGGAGTAAACCCGTTGCTTTTACAGGGATTAGTTAAGCTTACTTTAAAAAGTAATAGGTTTTTTTTTTTTTTAAGCGATTAGTTGTTTACCTGTACAAATGGAGTAAACCCACTGCTGTTAAAGTAATTAGTTGTTTACCTATAAAATCGGAATAAACCCGTTGCTTTTAAAGTGATTAGTTGAGTTTGCTTAAATGAGTAAGCTAATTGCTTTTAAAGGGATTAGTTGACTTGATGTGAGTAAACTTAATTAACTGTGTTCATAATTATAAAAATTAAGTCAAGTCAACAGTTTCAAGTTAAAGTATTTACTCACTTTTTTTAAGTATCTGTTCGCTTTTTACAGTGTAAACTAAATGGACCATCCCATTCAGACTGTCAGATTAACTTATCACTCATCTGGTGTTTAAATGTGCATCTTTGGCACTGTTTCCACCTGGTATTAACACACGTTTTTGTTGATCCAATCACAAGTCTACAGTGCTAAGTTAACAGAGTTTTGTCTACTTTAAGGTGGTGGAAAACATATATGATGGGATTGCTGTTGTACTGTAGATGTGATTGTTAATGTGTTAAAAGAAGCCTCAGAAAATGCCTGCTGAGCTTATTAACAACAGCATAACTTCTAACATAACTGTTGAAGGCCTAGTGGGTAATGATGGACACTTCACGCACTTAACGACTGCAGGTTTGCTTACGTAGCGGAAGGGGCGGAGCTATCGGATGCACATGTTGACTAACTTCATTTATTTTGGATGGTGAAAGCAAAATTCTCCTACGAGAGTGATTATAGCGCCTCCCGATGGTGAATGCGGCAATACTCACGGCAGGTATTATTTGATAATTCGTTTATTTCACTGATTTGGCAAACGTCATCAGGGAAACGGTTTGAATATCCACTTAGTAAAAAAACATTAGTGCGCCATTTGGGACGCCACTTTATACATATACTATCCTGTTGAGTGTGTAAGTGCATAAGTAAATAGTGCATAGTGTATTCACCTTATTCTCAGCTGACGAGCGGGCGCTGCCATTTGAATCTTTTTGTCTCGCGACTTCCGGTCACATTCACTTCCATTCATTTTTTTGACGTTAACAACTGCTCGTTACGCTGCTTGATGTTGCAATTTAATATTTTCTTATTATATTATGCTACTTGATCTGTGTAGTCATGCAAACATTTGTTTGTTGAGCAAGTAGTTTGGCCATTTTGTGCCGTTTATTATTCCTTGTCATTTCTCCCATAGGCGACTGAATCGGAAGTTCTAAGACAATCGCGAAAACAGGCGCACTTCCGCATTTTAGAATAAGGTCAATAGTGTGCCATTTAAGACGCAGCTTGAGACTCATTTAAACACTGAATGTAGAAAGAAATATTTTTCCCTTGGCTGGCTTTGAACAGCTTGACCAAAACGCATGTTAATACCAGGTGTGAACACTAAACAAGGCCTTTGTGGCTTGGAAAGTTCAGATACCTGTTTGTGTATGTTAGCAATAAATCTGTGTTTATAATCTTCACTTTCTCCCAGAGTTAAAGCAGCTGTCTTTGTGTGGTTCGTCTTGTGTTGTCCTGGTTGAAGTCCCAAATCACTCACTCGTGATATTTGTTTAAAATGGAGTTATTTTGTTTAATTTTTCCCTAAAGGAGCGGGAACGGCAGAAGTGGGACGCCCTGAACAAGAAGATCGAGCAAGAGAACGAGCGCAAGAAAAAGATCGAGGAGGAGAGACGGAAGAAACAGGAAGAAATGAAAAAGTATTGACTAATTTAATCTTAATCATTGATCTTGTGTGAAGAGCATTTATCATATAGTAATTTAAAGTGTCCTAATATCATGTTGGAGTTCCCTACAATGCATCTAATCTCAGAAAACATTATTTCCTCAGAATGCGTGCTTAATGTTAGAATAATTGTACAGTTATTTAGATACTGTTTGTTTGAGTCCATTGTTGGGGTGTTTTCACACCTAGACTATTGTTTCAGAACCGGTCTCATTTTCCAAGTTAGCTTGGTTCGTTTGGCATATGTGAAACCCGCATTTGCACTCAGGTCCATGCCAATTCAGTCGGTCTGAAATTGCCTCAATGAGGTGGTCTAAGCTCTGGAGCGGATCGATTGTAGTGAGAAAGCAAAACGATTCAACAAAGTACGAAACAACAAACAGGCTAAATCACAGTGTATTATAATTGCAAAATAGTCATATATATATATATATATATATATATATATATATATATATATATATATATATATATATATTTGTGTGTGTGTGTGTATGTATATGTGTATATATATATATATATATATATATATATATATATATATATATATATATGTATATATATATATATATATATATATATATATATATATATATATATATTTGTGTATGTGTGTATATATATATATATATATATATATATATATATATATATATATATATATATATATATATTTTTTTTTTTTGTGTATATATATATATATATATATATATATATATATATATTTGTGTGTATATATATATATATATATATATATATATATATTTGTGTGTGTATATATATATATATATATATATATTTGTGTATATATATGACTATTTAAAGAGAATTATGAGTAGGGCGAGATGTTATTCCTACCAGCAAATGTGCGTTTCATGTTGAATACGGAAGTGTAAGCATGCTGAAATATTAACAAGAGCTGTTTATGCATTTACTGAAATACCACCTGATATTTTTCTCCATATTTTAATCTTATAATATTTTATATTAGGCCTGTTTTGTATAGTTCTGCACTCACCGTCGAAAGAAAGATCAACATGGATCTGCTTCATGATCTGACTGCTGTCTCGCTTCATCTGTTATTTCTCTTTATAATTTAAGCCTAAAATGCCGAATTCTAGCCAACATTTCTTTTAATATATTGATTGACTCAATAGACTTTTACAACCCTTGACAGCTGAAATGAGGCTCTGTATGAGAGTCTAAACGCTCTGATTTATATTTGTTGACGATGTCTGTGGGTGTCAAAATTAAAGTGCACCTTTTTGCTTATGTATTATTGTTCAACATTATAAATTAAAATAAAGACGTCTGACAGCTGAGCGGAATCTTTAGGGCTCTGAAAAATAAACCCTGTAACGCACATGACTTATTTTACTATTTTGGTGCATTTAGAAACATTACTATGTGAAAGCGAGCCGCACCAAAAACAAAAAGCAACATTGTAACAATTTGAATCCCAGTTTCGGATCAAAAGAATCGATCTACAGTTCAATTGTACAGCATGTCTGTAAACCCCTCCTCCTTTCATAAGCTAAGTCCACTCTGATTGGTCAGCTGGCCAAATCTGTTTTGACTGGTTTTTCTCTGCCTCGAAAAAAAACTTATACATTTAAGATTAAACATTTAACATTTTTCAACTGTTGTCGGAGGTGGAAATTATGCAAATGAGTTACTTTAATGTTGACCAATAATTATCAGGCAAAATATTTGAAAATATAACTCCATTATGCCGATTTTAGGGCTGTTTCCTTTTTTTAGAGAGAGAGAAAGAGAGAGAAAGTAGTTTTATTTATCATGCACTTGTTTTTGATACATTTATGTTGAAGGACAGCTACATTACAAACAGCAGATTAGTTGTTTTTTTTTACTCCATATGGCCCTTTTTTTAATCCCTATAATTTTTTTAACCCTTGACATTACAAATGCCAATTTAGATTTTTTTTTTATCCCATATGACTCATTATTAGATTTTCTTTTTCCCAAATGACCTTTTTTAACCCATATGATTTTTAACCCATGACATTACAAAGGCAAATAAATTTTTTAAAATTTATTTTTATTTTACTCATAGTATTTTTTTTTAAACGCATGACATTACAAATGGCAAATTAGATTTATTTATTTTAACCCATATGACCTGTTCTTTAAGTGTGAATGCAAAAGTATACTCAAAAGTCGATTGTGAATTTTAGGAAACGGGACGAGCGTTTGAAACGGGTTGTTGAGGCTCGAGTGAAAAGCGAAAAGGAGAAGGAGCAGGAAAAGAAAAAGAAGATCGAAGAAAAGATGGCACAGCTGGAGAAGAAAAACGACCTGGTCAGTGCTGAAGATCTTTAGACTCAATGTAGACCCATGCACTCTACTTGATTTGGATTCTTCATAAAGCTCTTGTTTTTCTCTAAGCTGCGAGTGGAGCGGATGGCGGAGGAGAAAGCCAAGAGGAAGGTGGCCACTAAACGACAGGAAGAACTGGAGCTGCGCAGGAAACAGGAAGAGGCGGCGAGACAAAAGAAACAGCAGCAAGTTGTAAGTCAATCCTGCAATAAAAAGTGCTATTTGGACCTGGTGTTAACATGCGTTCAGATTCATGGTTCTGTTTGGTGTAATGCACGAGGGCTGAATGAATTGCGTACGTGATCTAAAACAAGTGAATTTGATTAAAGTAAATATGAAAAATCTTGACATAGCGGTATTTTGTTTTGCTATCTAAGGGTGCTTTCACATCTGCCTTATTTAGTTCGATTGAATCGCACTAGAGTTCGTTTCCCCTTTTGGTACGGTTCGTTTGGCCAGGTGTGAATGCAGCAATCGTACTCGAGTGCGCACCAAAAGAGGACCAAATAAGCGTACCGAGACCTGCTTGAAGAGGTGGTCTCGGTATGCTTTCAAACAAACCCTGAAGCGGTTCGTTTGTGGTGAGAATATGACCCGTACTAAAACAGGTCCAACAGGTCCAAGTACTGCTCCTTTTAGACCAATTCGGCTGCCGTAGGCTGATGCGCTGTGCATTATGGGATACGGAGGAAAAATATTTGTTGACCGCTTTACCAACAGAGAGAGGGAGAGGGGAAAACACTACCTCATGGATCGTTGGTAATAATTCCGCAAGATGACCATGTCGCAGTTTAGCTAAATTAATTCACGTCTCCTCCTGAAGTGACAAGCGATGCATTAAACACTGTTTTCCAGCCGCGGCCGCGCTTCATTCTCGAAATGTATGGTTTGTCTAAAGCAGGCATACAATCAGTCAGCGCAGTCGTCCCTTTATAGTCAAGATCGACGTTTTGTGTCTGCCGGTTTTGTTTACCTGCGGGAGTTCATTGGCATTTTCCTGCACGTGAATTCTGACCAATCAATAAGCAGTTTAGGAAATATGTTCAACAACATCTGGCCAATGAGAGATGTGGATTTTGTCAGATGCGTGCATTTTGGTTCGTTTCAACTGGTTCGCACCAAAGCCAGCAGTGTGGTGTGAAAACGACCCAAAGACGGCAGAAAATGCAACAATGTATCATTTATTACCCTTGGTCCGGACCAAATGAAGCGAACTACAGATGTGAAAGCACCCTAATATCTGTCTGTTGCGATTATAAATATAATTTAACTATATCTGCATGGGTCTATTTGGAAAGATTTCATTAATTTAGATTGACTGATATGATCAAGTCTTTTTCTATGCAGTGCATTTGCATAAAATAAATTACTAGCAAATAGACAAATTACCAACCTATGGTACACATGACGTCACACGGGTTCCCCGTTGCAAAAAGAGACTGGTGGCAATAGCCAACATGTTGTGTTGTGCGGTAGGATGCCAAATTCGACAGTCCAAAAGTTGGAAACCTAACTTTTACCGTACACCACACTGCTTTAATGCCAACTGCAGTTGTCTTTGGCTCAATGGAGTGAGGACCTATTTAGACATGCTGGACTCTGCAGTTCTTATGTTATATCAGGTAAGTTCACTCTATGCTGAATCATACACATCACTCGTTTTTGATCGCAGCAATGATTTGAGCAAAAGCAGTTACATATGGTTAAAAAACTGCAGATATTGAATGCTCAGAATGAGATGTGTAAGTTATTAAGGTAAAGTTGGTTTTATATTCACACAGTCATTCAGTGACAACTTGTGACACACTCCCTGTATTGTTTACCACGGCACTTTGAATATTCGGTCTGAAATAACCTGCAAGTGTGACTTGAAAACAACATTAACAACATTAACACAACATTTATTTCACTTTGCACAATGTTTTTGACCTGAATTGTGTTCCAGGTTTCAGAAGAATTTGCTCTTTATGGCTTTCATAAATAAAAATGTCAACACAAAATATTAATATTTTCTATTTTTTTATTATTATTTTTTTTTTCAGGGCAAAATCAATATACTAACATAAAATGTAAAGTAAAATAGTACTTGTTTGTCTTGACATTTCTTTGCAAGGTTAACTTTAATCATCATCAAGTTTTTTGTTTTAGAAACTGCACATTTATTGTGTATTATTTTGTTGCTGCTATAACTATTTTTGTACCGTCTCTATTTTTTTCAGGAGGAGGAGGAGAGGCGATTTCAGGAAATGCAGGCCAAACGCAAGGCTGAGGAGGAGCGAGAGAAAGCCCGTAAACTTGCTGAAGCCACACGCGCTCTGGAGCTCAAGAAAGAGCAGGAGCGAGAACGGGAACGCGAAAGAGAGAGAGAAAGGGAACGCGAAAGAGAGAGGGAGAGAGAACGAGAGCGAGAAAGACAAGCCATTGCTGAAAAGTTAGTGTTGCTTTTTATACACGTTTAAAAGAACATTTCGATCTGCAAGCTCTTAATCAGGATTGTCATTTGATTACATTAGAGTCAACTTTATTGTCATCACACATGTACAAGGCACTGAAATGCAGTTTACATCTAACCAATAAATATACAAGTCGAAGTAACTAGCATCAGATTTTCAAACAGATTAACATACTGTACAGGTTGCTATTAATAATCAGGAATATGCAACATAATATACAGGTTGAATATGTACATTTACTAATTGTTGTACAGTGTAGTGCAATGATCATGTACTATATTAAAGGGCCATGAAAACACCTGGTTTCAGCAGGGTGTTTTCACACCTCTACTTTGGAAAAAGTCAGAAAAGTGGGCGTGTCCAGCTTTGTTTAGGGGGGAGTGTCGGAGGAAGAAAAGAGGGATGGTGTGGGAGTGTCTATTTGGGCACGCGCCGACTTTCCAAGTCAAAACACACACACACAGGGGACAAAGTGACTGTTTACATGGACATCTGTAGTCGAATTATTTGCCAAATGATTAAATGGTGGACTTTAACTGCAGTTTGGCTCTTTCATTCAGGGAATTCATTCATGCCCCTCGCGACAAATGAGATATTTGATTGGAGGAACTGCTCTAAGCGTGTATTTTTCATGCAATGTTTGATACCACACGGCGAATGAGAGAAAAAAAAACCTCAGCATTTCCCGGAAACTTAGATGCACACGGCAGGTAGCGTCAGAAAGCCGCGTGTGTTATTCCGGTCACAAAATGCGGTGAAAATCCTACACGAGGTTAAAGTTTGGTTGTGGTGCTAACATGTTTACACGGTGCAATAGTTAACTTAGTTCGATACGAACAAACTAAATAAACAGAGCACTGGTCGCTCACTTACCAAATCTGTAGAGACAGGACAATCACCAGCAACTAGAGCCGCGTCTTTATTAAGGGGAGACTACAAGTAAATCCGGATCTCAGCGTTTGCAGATGAGAACAGCTCTCAGGTAAACATTAATCCTCCTTAGACACGTAAGTTATTGTTGTCAAGCGTCGCGTACACTGTTAATCCACACGTGACTCCAGCTGAGCTCTCACAGAGAGAAAATGAAAACAAAACTTAACTGCAGCAGATTATAAAAGCAACACTTCACGCTTGTTTTGCCAACACAACGTGGCGTCTCTGTCATCTAAACACTGTGACAGTAATGAATATTAATGAAGTTGCACAATAGAGTGCGCTGATTGGTTTGAACCAAGCTTTACTCATGCATTAATGCATCACACTGTAAGACGTAATAAGGCACACTCTGGCACAGACGTCCAGTCTGCACGCTGGAATACACGCTATTATCTCATAACCGTGACGCAGCTTCAAAAATTCGTTTCAAACCGGAAGTACGAATTTGCTTGAAATAACGCAAAAGCAACCAATTTACACTTTTTAGTGAAATATAGGTGTCCTAATAGTGTTTTTAGCAGTGTGGGACACATATACGACTGTCAACAGCTCAAAACATGTGTTTTGGTGTTTCGAGACCCTTTAAGTTCAATACTAATTGGGGAGAGTGGTGTATGAGGTGGGGGGCAGATATCAATAGGGAGTGGAAGTGAGCCGATTTTCTTTACTTTTGTTTAGTTTGGCTGGATCGAACACCTGCCTTTAAGATCTTCGTAGATGTGTGCACACTGATTTCTTTTCATGTTTGAAAGAAAAGCATCAGTTTCAGAGGTGCTAAATGGGGTGTTTGTGTTTTAGAGAAAGACTGGAGAAGGAGAAGGCTATCGCTCTTCAGAAGGAACTGGAGAGAGCAGCCAGAGAAAAGGAGAGGAGAGAAATAGAGGAGAAGAGGAAGATGGTGAGACTTTTTTTGTTTAACATCTGATGTTTCCAGTTCGATGTGGAAATGTGTAGCGGGTGTTCAGGACTTTTTCATAATCCCTGGTAGGCTTTCGGGCAGGCACTCTTCAGTTTAAGGTAGCCTGAAATAACTTCAAGTGGTCCGAATAATAAAAAACGTTCATTAAAAAAATATATACATTTACTAGATAAACAAATGGCATTCATTGTAGGCTGTGTGTATATTTTTTATTATAACCACATTTTATTTAATAATTTGTATTTATTATTATTGTTATTTTTATACTTTTTTTGTCCTTTTTATCCATTTTATTATTATTTGTATTTATTTTATTTTTTATTGTTTTATTTGTTGTTGTTTATTTAAATTTATTATTTTTACGTTTAGCATTTATATAATTTATTATTTTATTTATTTTAATATTATTATTTTTCATATTTATTGTTATTTATTTGTTGTTTATTTTTATTTATTATTATTAATTTTTATTTTATTTTTTACTTGTAATTTTTATCTTTTATAATTTTGTTATGTATTTTTTATTTATTTTTTTTACAGTTTTTTTTTTTCACTTTTTGTATTTTTGATCTCTTTCAATATTATTATTATTATTATTATTGTTGTTGTTGTATTATAGGTTGTTATTATTATTTGTTTTTATTTACTATAATTTATTTATATTTACTTGTCCTTTTTATCTATTTTATTATTGTTTGTATTTTTATTGTTGTTTATTTTTTACTAATCTTTCTTTTACTTGTTTTATTATAATTTTTATTTAATAATTCATATTGTTTATTATATTTTGATTTTTTTAAATAATTTTTATCTGTTTTATTATTATTTGTTATGTATAATATTTATTTTTTACTTTTTTACTTTTTGTTTTTTTTATCTATTTTATTCTTTTATTTGTGTATTTTATATTATTGTTATTATTTATTATTATTTAGTTTTTTTTGTATTGTCCCTGAAATAAAGTAAATATGTTTTATTTTATTTTAAAAAATGTTTTATCAACTTAAGGCAAGTAGTACTGAACAACTTAGTACTGAAGTACCAGATCTTTTGACAATACCCGATTCTCATACACATTATTAGTGCTTCCTTGATCCATAATGATCATTGCATACAACATAATTTGTAAGGGAATACGAGAGAACTAAAAACAGGCTATGCTTTTCCTCCAATTAAGATAATCTGATGGACAGGGTGATTTAATTTTTGGAAGCCAGACTGGAAAACAGAATAGCTCTGGGACATTTTACAGTCCCATAATCTGATGAGATTGTTGTGTTGCTAACAGGAGGAGCAGAGAAGGGCTGAACAGGAGAGAGAAGCTCAACTCAAACATGCTGCTGCTGCCTCTACAGCCACAGCACAGGTCACGATCATCACAACCTATAATACTTTTGCTCAAAGCGGGGAACAAATCATAATCGTAGTTGTATTTGTTAAATATTGTAATGGCCATTATTTAAACCAATTATGAGTGGGCCATTTTGTCTAAATGTTAAATTGTATGATGTGTTTTTAATCACTTAATTGTGTATGTTGTATTTGAAACCATTTAATGTCTGTAAATGTATATTTTTATGGCAGTGTTGGGTTTTATTATTGTAATATTGTTTTTAATGTGTTGACAGGTCACTAAAACAGCAGCAAATATCCTCAACACAACAATAACTAAGAGTTCAGCTCTGAACATGACTGTAGATATTGAGGTAAACACTCTTTTTCTTTCCCTTTTTCTTCTGCTATATTAAATATCTTCTGAATTAATCACTAAAAGTCCTCCACAGAATTCAGTTCTGAAAACTCCAGTTGGGAAAGGAGCTGCTCATAATAAGACTGTAGATCACGGAGCAGGCCTCAACGTGACCGTTGACATTGAGGTGAGCTCATGGCAAACTTTTTCCTGCGGTAAATGAGAGAATGTCTTCATACAGGGTGTCCGCGGGGTCTTAAAAAGTATTAAAAGTTGATGAATCAATAATGAAAAAATGAAGGCCCTAAAAAGGTAATAAAGTCTTAATCATGATTTCACAAGGTCTTAAATTTTGTTCAAGCGTTGTCCAAAGTGACTCCAAAAAAAAAAAAAGTAAATATATTTATCATCATTCTAATATTAACAACGGCATGCTCGATCAGCGCGATTAATTCGGGCTGGGGCGCATCCAGCCAAGCTCCTCCATCTGGGTGATTTCACGTAATTTGCGACAAGGGCAGGAAGGTGATGTGTCGCTCTCCACATTTACTCCTGGTTGAAGAAAGACGAGTTTAAAACAACCACTTCATTTATTCTTTCAAGTTTTGCTTCTTCTGAGCCTTTCAGAGTTCTGTAGAGCACAACCATGCCACAGATTTATTTAACTACAACTGTTTATTAAGTTAAAGGTTTGATACTGAATAGAACTTTAAGTGGCGACGAGGTCTTAAAATATACTGAGAAGGTCTTTTAAAAAGCCTTAAAGGGCCATGAAACCCCTCGTTTCAGCAGGGTGTTTTCACACCTCTACTTTGGAAAAAGTCAGAAAAGTGGGCGTGTCCAGCTCTGTTTAGGGGGGAGTGTCGGAGGAACTAATGTGAGATGGTGTGGGAGTGTCTATTTGGGCACGTGCTAGTTTCAGAGTCAAAACACACACCCACAGGGGAGAAAGTGACTGTGTTTACATGGACATCTGTAGTCAAATTATTTGCCAA
>NC_141045.1:4785000-4817500 GCF_052040795.2 Danio rerio
ACCCTTCATGACAACTGTGAGGGGGTGAATTTTTTTATAACTCATCCGTTTCCTTTATATTAGGTTATATTAAGTCTGCATAGTTAAAGGCGTGGCCACTTGAGTGACAGCTAGGTCTCGCTGGTTGCCGTCACGTCACCTCAGCTGATTCCGGCTGATTAGCTGCTGATCTCTGCATGTTCATCATATTTTTGTGTTGTTTTATGTGGCTTTACACAGTCAACTGCCTTTTGGACTTATTTCTTACAATTATCAGATGATATGGGATGCTGTGTGCACTTAATTGTGCTCACAAACCATTCACATGGCCTCCGTTTCCCAGGTGAATGAAGTTATATACTTTTATACCATCTCTATACATGTATTTGTTTTATTTAAGATAATTTATAATGTTCTTTAGACCTGTAATGCACTCCAGAATCTGTCAGATTGATTAGCTGTAGGCTCTAGATCAGTCATCTGAAGCGTTGTCATACAGTGTTATGCTGGATTTCATCAATAGTCTTACATTCACTAACACAGACTATATCTGAAGTGTTTGGAAGTAATTCGCGTTTTCCTCCTGTTGAAAAACGTCATAAGAACAATGTTTGGTGGCTTAATGTATTACTACAGTGTTTTTAAAAGTCTAAACACTTTATTGATATAGTGTACAACCAAGCACAAGTGGTCAGAACACAAACGAGTCGCAGGTAATGAAGTATTAAGCGTTTTCCCAAAGTAAAGTCCGTCTAAGCCAGGTCCAAGCAAAATGCCAGCAGGTGTCTGCAGCTCCGCCCACTCTCCGCCTCTTGAACCTTGTTTGGTATCCTGCCGTGGGTGTAATGAAGTGCAAACAAAATGTCGACGGTTGACCGCACCTACTTGTGGCTTTTTTTGCAGTGTTCAGAAACCTATGGGTGACGTCACGGATACTACGTCCATATATTATACAGTCTATGATTTATTCTGATAAAACAGCTGCCGCTTCTCCATGTGATCTTGAGCTAAAGAACTGAAAGCGGTAGACTGTGGCATAATAAAAGCTCTGCTGCTTTTGGTGACGCATCACGCTCGTCTCTTATCAGCACTTGCTTCAGCATTTCTCGTTTCTCTTCACAGCATTCAGCCCTGATCACACCGAACGTGTTTTTTGTGTTGAGAGGGCCTTTTGCACTCGTGGCCGTCAACATTTCACACACTGCTTATGTGCCCTGCACGCCTCACGTTCTTGCCGGAGCGCTCTGTGCGCCTGCAGTTGAAAAAAAAAAAGTCAATTCTAAGCATGAAAACTGTCAGTCACGTCTTTTTTTCATAGTCCAATCAAATGAAAGCAGCAGTGACAGCAGTGTTTGTGTTGTGAAGACGCCTACTGAGACTTTTAAAGATGGAGAAGAGACTAGCGGTCGCTGTTTCGAGGTAGCCGGAGCTGTATGACTTCAGAAATCATCAATATCACAGTATTATTAAATATTATAATTATAACAACATCAACAGCCACGCTCGCGCACAATACACAGCTGATTTAGTTGTTGCTTAAGCCTGGTTTATACGTCTGCGTCAAGTGACCGGCGTAACCAACGGCGCATGCAACGCGCGTAGCTGTGCATTTATTCTTCTGCGCGCGGTCTCTGTTCTTCTGCATTAACACTTCCGAAACGCTAGTTGGCAGTGAGGTGTTAATGTGTCTGTGTCCAGTTTCTTCGCCTGTGTTTTGTTCTTTCTGAACGCTTCCAGGATGTACAAGTGGCTCAAACTCGCTCATTTTGAGGCAGGAACCGGCAGACGTGCAACAACTTTAACTATGAGGTAAACACAAAACAAAACTTTCCATCAGGAGCTCCTTCACGGGACTCCACACATGTAAACAATCGCTCCATTGGGCTCGCGGCGATCGCGTGGCTCTCTGTCCCGCCCAGATTCGTCAGCGCTACCAAGCAGACCAATCAGAGAGCTTGCACTACACGTCGTTGCGACGTGTACTTACATTTTTTGAGAGATGCACGTCAGCGACGCAGACGGCCACGGCATAGGGCAATGCGTCGACGCGTAGACTGCGCCGTGGCATACGCGTGCGTTTGACGCAGAAGTATAAATCAGCCTTCAGTGGCATAAAATACGCAGCACACTGCTTTTTTTCTTCTTGTCAACAAAAAAAACGTTGTTTGGCATCAGCTCGGTGTCCTTGCCTTTAAAGTAGTTTAGCTACCAAAACGCCAATCATTCCACTCACTCCATTATCCAGCTACAGCTTTGTTTGTTGTGAATACACTCCCTCTAGTGGCGAAAATTACACAATGTACCTTTAAAATGTTTTCTACTTGCAGGTTTAGAGGAAATCTTTACAATTGCAAAAATCAGCCACACTTTATTCATGCTGTTAACAAACCATTAACTAAGACTTTTAGCTCAATAAACTGCTAATTAGATGATTATTAATGTTTCGTAAGCTAGTAGTTGTGTTCAGGTATTGGGTAGGATTAGGGATATAAAATAAGATCATACTTTATAATGAACCCCTATCATCTTAACAATAGGCAGGTAATAAGTCAGTAGTAAATGAGGTCAATGGGCTCTATGCACAGCTAGAGTTTTAAAGCCACCGATAACCTTACAGTGAAAGCTTAATCTGAGTATTTTCAGATTCACAAGGTTGTTTTTACAGCATCAATGTTGTAATGTAAATACAATACATTCAGTTAAATAGACTTAAGCATTCATTTAGTTGTTCAAGCATTAAATGAGATGAAACACTGCTAGCGCCATCATCAGTCAGTTCAGGCTAGGGCAGAAATTCCATTGAATATGCTGGGGTAATATAAACAGTCATATTTTAAAGACATGGCATGGGGGGGGAAATGGATTTTAATGCAGTGCTTCTTGTACAATCTGAGACCCACTTCATATTGTAGATCTAACAGGCAGTGAAGATCACTGATTTTTAAAGAAATCAGATCTTAAACGTGACAATTTTATAATGGAAAGACAGTTTACTGGAAGCCCTTGGGCTGCCTGGCTGAAAATTAAAAGTGTGTGTGCATGTAGCTCATTGTTACCCAGATGCCATCATTCACTAAAAGTTGTACCTCAGAATTACATTGATACAATAGTAAAGTTCCAATTGCAATCCGATAAGCGACAATTTTAGTAAATATAGTACACTGACGGCACAAATGGAGTCGTTTTATAGAGTGTCATGTGCTTAATAAGAAAGCGTGTGTATGGTGTACCTCTTTGCAGATTTCCTCGGTGGAAAATAGTTCCCCATTATTGATTCCTTCCTCTGCAAAGGGTTCTTCGTATGTGATGTCTGAGGAACAGTTGATGAGACACGAAAAATTTAGCTTCTCTTTCAAAATTAAAAGTAATTAATTATGTGATGAAAGTAAGGTACAAAAAATGTTTTATTAAACCTAAAATAAACCTATTATTTGATGTAAACCATGACAGCACTGTATTTGTGCAAATCACCCAGAATAAATGACACGAATCAAGACAAATACACTTTTTATTGCTCACGGTTCAAAAATAAATCCATTTGTTCAACTTTAGAAATATTCACGTAGTCTACGTTTTGTTCTTGTTGCGTCAATCAGACCTCGAACACACAAGCTGTCATTTGGACAGAACTGCTCTTATCAAAGGAAACGACCAAAACTGAGAATTACAACTCATACATAAATGTGAAACAAGAGTTGATGAGGTACAGTGGCCTATATTTCAAAGTCCTGAAATATTTATCATATAGATAAATTAATTGTTACGTCACACATTACCAAGTGTCATTTCTGATTGAACGGTCTTCCCCAAAAAAAAAAAAAAAAAAAGCAACATTTAGGGATTTTCTGAAGATTTTTTGGCCATTCGCTTCCTTCTGTAACAGACTGAACAGAAAACAATCTTTCTTCTAAAGTCAATATCCAGTATGTCATAACATACATTATTCTGTACAAAGTTTCCTTCAAGTCACTTGTTGCTGCTCCTGCAAGAGTCTGAGAGATGGAGCTCTTCTGAAATCACCATAAAACAGATCTGTGCCTGGAAAAACCCAGAAGAGTCTGTTTGCCGGTGAATTTGAGCATTTCTGGTTTTTCGGAAACCCATCGAAAGTGTATCCGTTCACATTTAGCTGCGCCGTCTGCAGGCGTGCATTGCGGGTAATGTTACATCACCACAAATAAGAGTTAATACGGGTAAATAGAGCGCGGCCATGGTGAGAAGTTGTGCACACAGCGGCATGCTGGGTAATAGGTGGGGGGCGTGAAGGAGTGTTTTTGACTAACCATCTTCTGTGCCTGATGGGCATCTTTATCATCTCGAAGACGCTTGTTCATGTCTCTGAATAAAAGAAAGAAAGAGAGAGAAATATTGTTACATTTTTAAAGTTTGTTTTAATTTTTAGTCTATTTTAATTTTAAGTTTACTTTAAGTCTAAATGACACAATTTAAGTTTTATTTACAGTAAGTCTATTTTAAATTTTAAGTCTCAATTAAGGCTAATTTCTGAATTTCTTTAAATTGAAGTCTTATCTAAGTCCATTTAAATTTTAAGTCTTATTTAAGTCTATTTTTAATTTAAGTCTAAGGTCTATTAAAATTGACATTTTATTTAAGTCTATTTAAATTTTAAGTCTTATTTAAGTCTATTTTTATTTTAAGTTTATTTAAATTTTAAGTCTTATTCAAGTTTATTTTTATTTTAAGTCTATTTAAATAAGTCTATTTAAATTTTAAGTCATATTTAAGTCTATTTTTATTTTAAGTCTATTTAAATTTTAAGTCTTATTTAAGTCTATTTTTATTTTAAGTCGATTTCAATTAAGTCTTATTTTGAGTCTATTTAAGTCTTATTTAAGTTTATTTTTATTTTAAGTCTATTTAAATTTTAAGTCTTATTTAAGTCTATTTTTATTTAAGTCTATTTAAATTTTAAGTCTTATTTTGAGTCTATTTAAATTAAGTCTTATTTAAGTCTATTTTTAATTTAAGTCTATTTAAGGTCTACTAAAATTAACATCTTATTTAAGTCTATTTAAATTTTAAGTCTTATTTTAAGTCTATTTTTAATTTGAAGTCTATAATACACTATTTAACTCTTATTTAAGTCCATTTTTAAACTTAGGTCTATTTTTAAGTCTATTCAAATTTTAAGTCTTATTTAAGTCTAGTTTTAATTTAAGTTTTATTTAAATTGTCAATAGAATGTTTTTCTTTATTGTTGCATAGAAATAGGTTCCCATGGAAAACAAAAGTATTATTCTTTAGTTAATGTATTATTCATTTTGGTAAAAAAAATAAATTAATAAATAAATTAATAAATAAATAACTAGATAAATAAATAAATAATAATAATAATTATTATAATTATAATTATTACTATTATTATTATTATTATTATTATTATTATTGCCACATCATAGTTTATTATTTACAAAATGAATAATACATTTACTAAATGAATAATACAATTTCATTCATTTAAATAAAATAATAATTTTTATGGTAATTTCAAAAACGCAACTAGTCACAGTACTAATAAAGGCTCAGAGTTATAGATGATAATTTGAGTTATCGAAAATATGGACTAATGACCGATCAACCATCTCAATCCTGCATCTGTTCCTTTTGTGATCGGATTGGTCAGTTCTTATGGCCTTATCTTTCAGATAAGAATAATACACACATACACACACACACACCTATGTTTAAACACTCATCCTGTTATAAACTCAAGGTGTGATCAGGTTAGTCTGGTCAAACTTACCGGAGCAGCTCCAGCTGTCTGACGAGGCTTTCCCGCTCCTTCTGCATGTTTCGGGACACTTTCAGGACTTCTCTGTAGCAGTCAAACAGGAAAACACATGAGCATGTTACAGGAGCAGCAAATGTTTGTTTCTCTTTATCACTGTAATAGTACTTTTTATAACTGCAATTAAAGATTCTTTATTGGCATTGATGGTTCCATGATAAAACTGTAGGACGTACATTGTGTGTTCACACACGCCTGAAGCTCCAGACCAACAAACTAATGAAACTTCTGCCAAACAATTCATGCATCTGATTAGCAGTGCCTGACTTATTTTTTTGTCAATTGTTAATTTATGGTTTTATTTTCCATAAAATAAGAAAAGGAACACTCCACTTTTTTTTTGGATATAGGTTAATTTTACAGCTGCCCTAGAGTTAAACAATGGAGCTTTTGAATCCGTTCAGTCATCGCCGAGTCTGACAGGAGCACTTTTAGCTAAGCTTAGCATAAAACATCGGATTAGACCATTAGCATCTTACTCAAATATTTTTAATATGATGCTAAATAATGATGACTTAAATAAGACTTAAATATTAAATAGACTTAAAATAAGATGTAAATTTTAATAGACCTTAGACTTAAATTAAAAATAGACTTAAATAAGACTTAAAGTTTATATACTTAAAATAAGATTTAAAATTTAAATAGACTTAGATAAGACTAAATGTAAAATTCAGAAATTAGCCTTGAGACTTAAAATTTAAAATAGACTTACTGTAAATAAAACTTAAATTGTCATTTAGACTCAAAATAAACTTGAAATAAACTTTAAAAATGTAACAATATTTCTCTCTATTTCTTTCTTTTATTCAGAGACATGAACAAGCGTCTTCGAGATGATAAAGATGCCCATCAGGCACAGAAGATGGTTAGTCAAAAACACTCCTTCACGCCCCCCACCTTATTACCCAGCATGCCGCTGTGTGCACAATTTCTCAACTAAACTGTGCAGGGCTTCGGCCCTCCAGGACTTGAGTTTGACACCCCTGATGTATGTTATGACATACTGGATATTGACTTTAGAAGAAAGATTGTTTTCTGTTCAGTCTGTTACAGAAGGAATCGAATGGCCAAAAAAATCTTCAGAAAATCCCTAAATGTTGCTTTTTTTTTTTTGAAGACCCGGTCATCCCGATTAATGGTCTAATCTAAGTGTTTTGATTGTTTTACCCATTTTAAAGCTTGACTATTGGGTAGTTACATCATGTATTAAGACTGACAGAAAATGAAAAGTTGCTAATTTCTAGGCTGATATGGCTAATAACTATAGCCCAGGTCCGAAGTGGTACTCCTTTTCAGCCCTGGATTTTCAAGCCTTAGACCGGCCCACCTCAGTTCACGATTGACTATATTAAAATAAGATAATTTCCAATTCAATTTCTAATAATACTATCACGTATTTAAGGACACAGCTGCTTTAGAACTTCAAATGTTTTTCATAAATATGAGAACATTAAAGGGTAGCTAAATCTCCAACACTATTCTTTAAAACATCACATTGTCCTTTCCTGCAATATCTGAATATATATTCTGTGCAGAATTCTTTATAGATATCCAGTCCTTTGTAACTGGTGTACACACAAAATTACAATAAAATATGTACACCTATATAAGTAACCTAAACAGTATTATAAGTTTTAACACTAAAAATAAAAAATAAAAAAATCAATTACTCAGGTGAGGTTCGAACTCGGGTCTGCGACTCTGTAAAGCAACATGCTGACCACTGGACCACAATGGCGCTGTTAAGCTGATGCGTTTGGAATAAATGATATCTATCTGCAAGACTCTTTTAACCACAGTATTACTTTCTATTGATTGCTTAATCTTTTTCTCCCCTTTTTAGATTTCTGATCAAGTTATGTCCGATTCATTAATTGAGCAGGTGTAATATTCATTAATATTAATCATCCGAATTCTTATATTCACTAAGGTGCCACTGTTTGGGGTCGAATGATAGTTACATCATCATCAACCTGCAGGCTGCATTTTGCTCATGGGGCTGAGAGAAAATAAATAAATAAATAAATAGAGCAGAGCTGCGGCAAAATAATGAATAAAAATAGTGAGGTTATGGTCAAATAAATAAATAAAAGTGCGACTGCTGAGAGTGCAAGCAGCTATGTACACCGGCCCTCGTGGCCAAAAAACGGACCGGCCCACCGGGAATTCTCCCAGTTATCCTGATTAGCCAATCCGGGCCTGCTATACACTCATTCCAACATAATAATAATCAAGAAACATAGTTGTACCATCGCTGCAGCAGGCACAATGTTTTTGAATTATCAAAATTAGCAAGATGCTAATGGTCCAATCTGATTCAATAATTTATGCTAAGCTAAGCTAAAAGTGCTTTCGCCAGATTCAACAAAGGTAAAACTCAACTGTTTACCTCTGGGGGAGCTGTAAAATAAGCTTACTTCCACACAAAAGTGGAATGTAACTTCAAGAACTGCCAAAAACAACATCAATTTCATGTCCTGCTATGGAAAAACTGGACTAGTCTTCACACTGTGGTAGTAAACTCAATGCATTTTACATGCAAGCGCACCTCTCTTTGCCCCTCTGCTGCAGTTTGATGGTGTTCTGCAGTTGTTGTAGTTGACTCAGTGAGTTCTGGAGCTCCTCTCGGCTCTGCTCCAGCTGATCCTGAAGCTGCTGGTTTACGTTCTGCAGTCGCCGGTTCTCCCCGCGAGCATCAGCCTGGTCACTGCTCAGAGAGTTGATTCTGCTCTCCAACTGCACGCGCACATGGGGTCAGACAGACATCATGCTGTTATTTTGCCACTTTTAACAAGATGTAAAATAAGTCTCTGATGTCCCTAGAGTGTGTGTGAAGTTTCAGCTCAAAATACCACACAAATAATGTTTTAACTCTTTGAAATTGACCCTTTTAGGCTTTGATCCTAATTGTGGTGTTTTGGTGACTGTCGCTTTAAATTCAAATGAGATTGTACTCTTTTTCAAAAGAGGGCGGAGCTACAAATTAAAGTGTGTCAGCATAGTGGCAGATTCAAAAACAAGACTAAAGTGCTATGCTAATGAGGGAGAGATGGTCACTGGTGGGCGGGGCTTCCCCCCTCTGATGACACGTACAAAGGGAGAATGTCAATCAAAGTGTGATTTTTGCATAATAGGTCCCCTTTAAATGAATCAAACATGCTGACTAATGAATAATAATGAGTTTGTACCTCTCTCTGTTTGGTAAGCGTGAACTCCAGCTCTTGTTCTCGAGTCCTCAGCTCCTGCAGTAGCTGCTCTTTCTTGTCTCCTTGCCTCATACTGTCCTTCATCACAGAACAGATGGACACCATCCACCACCATCAGCATCACGTCACCATTGTAAACGTCATTATTATTTAGCATCATATTAAAAACATCACCATCATCATCATCATAATAATCAGCATCACCACTATTGGTATTATAATCATAACACTATTACTATCCTCAGCATTTCCACTATAATCAATATGTGGTTGCTTTTGTGTTGCCAAGCAGTCAGTAACGCATGTGTGGCTGACTATTTTCAAAAAGCTCTAATTGGATGATTAATTGATTCAAGCTGATATTATGCAGCACCAAAACATCGTCCCTAGCTAGCTGTTGTGATGTCAATATTGGTGTCAAGAGGCTGTTGTGGCGTCAATATTGATGTCAATAGGCTGTAGTGGCGTCAATATTGGTGTCAAGAGGCTGTTGTGGCGTCAATATTGGTGTCAAGAGGCTGTTGTGGCGTCAATATTGGTGTCAAGAGGCTGTTGTGGCGTCAATATTGGTGTCAAGAGGCTGTTGTGGCGTCAATATTGGTGTCAAGAGGCTGTTGTGGCGTCAATATTGGTGTCAAGAGGCTGTTGTGGCGTCAATATTGGTGTCAAGAGGCTGTTGTGGCGTCAATATTGGTGTCAAGAGGCTGTTGTGGCGTCAATATTGGTGTCAAGAGGCTGTTGTGGCGTCAATATTGGTGTCAAGAGGCTGTTGTGGCGTCAATATTGGTGTCAAGAGGCTGTTGTGGCGTCAATATTGGTGTCAAGAGGCTGTTGTGGCGTCAATATTGGTGTCAAGAGGCTGTTGTGATGTCAATATTGGTGTCAAGAGGCTGTTGTGGCGTCAATATTGGTGTCAAGAGGCTGTTGTGGCGTCAATATTGGTGTCAAGAGGCTGTTGTGGCGTCAATATTGGTGTCAAGAGGCTGTTGTGGCGTCAATATTGGTGTCAAGAGGCTGTTGTGGCGTCAATATTGGTGTCAAGAGGCTGTTGTGGCGTCAATATTGGTGTCAAGAGGCTGTTGTGGCGTCAATATTGGTGTCAAGAGGCTGTTGTGGCGTCAATATTGGTGTCAAGAGGCTGTTGTGGCGTCAATATTGGTGTCAAGAGGCTGTTGTGGCGTCAATATTGGTGTCAAGAGGCTGTTGTGGCGTCAATATTGGTGTCAAGAGGCTGTTGTGGCGTCAATATTGGTGTCAAGAGGCTGTTGTGGCGTCAATATTGGTGTCAAGAGGCTGTTGTGGCGTCAATATTGGCGTCAAGAGGCTGTTGTGACGTCAATATTGGCGTCAAGAGGCTGTTGTGGCGTCAATATTGGTGTCAAGAGGCTGTTGTGGCGTCAATATTGGCGTCAAGAGGCTGTTGTGGCATCAATATTGGCGTCAAGAGGCTGTTGTGGCGTCAATATTAGCGTCAAGAGGCTGTTGTGACGTCAATATTGGCGTCAAGAGGCTGTTGTGATGTCAATATTGGTGTCAAGAGGCTGTTGTGGCGTCAATATTGGCGTCAAGAGGCTGTTGTGGCGTCAATATTGGCGTCAAGAGGCTGTTGTGGCGTCAATATTGGTGTCAAGAGGCTGTTGTGGCGTCAATATTGGTGTCAAGAGGCTGTTGTGATGTTAATATTGGTGTCAAGAGGCTGTTGTGGCGTCAATATTAGCATCAAGAGGCTGTTGTGACGTCAATATTGGCGTCAAGAGGCTGTTGTGATGTCAATATTGGCGTCAAGAGGCTGTTGTGGCGTCAATATTGGTGTCAAGAGGCTGTTGTGGCGTCAATATTGGTGTCAAGAGGCTGTTGTGATGTCAATATTGGTGTCAAGAGGCTGTTGTGGCGTCAATATTGGCGTCAAGAGGCTGTTGTGATGTCAATATTGGTGTCAAGAGGCTGTTGTGGCGTCAATATTGGTGTCAAGAGGCTGTTGTGATGTCAATATTGGTGTCAAGAGGCTGTTGTGGCGTCAATATTGGCGTCAAGAGGCTGTTGTGGCGTCAATATTGGCGTCAAGAGGCTGTTGTGGCGTCAATATTAGCGTCAAGAGGCTGTTGTGACGTCAATATTGGCGTCAAGAGGCTGTTGTGATGTCAATATTGGTGTCAAGAGGCTGTTGTGATGTCAATATTGGCGTCAAGAGGCTGTTGTGATGTCAATATTGGCGTCAAGAGGCTGTTGTGGTGTCAATATTGGTGTCAAGAGGCTGTTGTGGCGTCAATATTGGTGTCAAGAGGCTGTTGTGATGTCAATATTGGTGTCAAGAGGCTGTTGTGGCGTCAATATTGGTGTCAAGAGGCTGTTGTGATGTCAATATTGGTGTCAAGAGGCTGTTGTGGCGTCAATATTGGTGTCAAGAGGCTGTTGTGATGTCAATATTGGTGTCAAGAGGCTGTTGTGGCGTCAATATTGGTGTCAAGAGGCTGTTGTGATGTCAATATTGGTGTCAAGAGGCTGTTGTGGCGTCAATATTGGCGTCAAGAGGCTGTTGTGGCGTCAATATTGGCGTCAAGAGGCTGTTGTGGCGTCAATATTAGCATCAAGAGGCTGTTGTGATGTCAATATTGGCGTCAAGAGGCTGTTGTGATGTCAATATTGGCGTCAAGAGGCTGTTGTGGTGTCAATATTGGTGTCAAGAGGCTGTTGTGGCGTCAATATTGGTGTCAAGAGGCTGTTGTGATGTCAATATTGGTGTCAAGAGGCTGTTGTGGCGTCAATATTGGTGTCAAGAGGCTGTTGTGATGTCAATATTGGTGTCAAGAGGCTGTTGTGGCGTCAATATTGGTGTCAAGAGGCTGTTGTGATGTCAATATTGGTGTCAAGAGGCTGTTGTGGCGTCAATATTGGTGTCAAGAGGCTGTTGTGATGTCAATATTGGTGTCAAGAGGCTGTTGTGGCGTCAATATTGGCGTCAAGAGGCTGTTGTGGCGTCAATATTGGCGTCAAGAGGCTGTTGTGGCGTCAATATTAGCATCAAGAGGCTGTTGTGACGTCAATATTGGCGTCAAGAGGCTGTTGTGATGTCAATATTGGTGTCAAGAGGCTGTTGTGATGTCAATATTGGCGTCAAGAGGCTGTTGTGATGTCAATATTGGCGTCAAGAGGCTGTTGTGGTGTCAATATTGGCGTCAAGAGGCTGTTGTGGTGTCAATATTGGTGTAAAGAGGCTGTTATGGTGTCAATATTGGTGTCAAAAGGCTGTTGTGTACATCATGATTTTATTTAAAATTCACTATAATGTGCGATTAAAATATTTTGAATTTAAATGAGTTGCGGCTTAGCCCCACTAACAGTATTTTATGCATCACAACACAAGCGGATGGCTGCACCAGCACAAAGATATTATTAAGAATAACTAACTATACATCAACTAGATGCTAATGGTCTAATCTGATTCATAGTTCTGGGACTCGAACCAGCAATCTTCTTGCTGTGATGCGACAGAGCTAACCACTGATCCACCATGCCACCTTAACTTGAAAATGTATGTCACATTCACAGTGTGTGTGTTTGTTTACCAGAGCTCGTCTTCTCTCCCTCTCTTCTTTTAACTGACTCTCCATGTCTTCATACATGGACCGAACCACTCTGTCGTGATCCTCCTCTCTCCTGCAGGACATCGAGTACTCTTAGCACATAAACGGGTTTATTTGACAAAAAGACGAGTGCAGTGAGGGCTGACCTGCGCAACGCATGCTCTAGATTGTCTTTCTCTTTGAGTGCGTCCTGAAGATGAGACACTGTATAGGACAGGACCTCCTCCAACACACCCAGCAGCTCAGGTTTGTCCCTCTGCAGCTCACACCACAGACCACACAACTCCCACTGACTGACAAACGAAGACACATGACCAACAAACAAATCACTATCATTGGAGACAGCTGAAATAAACACAGTTAGGCATTTAAGAACTTTAGGATAGAGTGATCAGATGGTGAATGGTTGCTAGGCTGTCGTTAAGCAGGGTTTATGTGGTTGTCAAGGTGATGTTAAGATGCTTTGAGTGGTTGCTAGGCTTTTTCTAAGGTGTTGCAAAGCATTTCATGAACTCCCGGTCAACAAACTAGAACATTTTTATAGTGATTGCCTAGCAACATCCTGGAAGCACCTTAGCAACTGACTAGCAGTTACTGAAGTGTTCTTGGTGGCTGACAGGTTGTAAATACGCTCCGAGGTGTTGCTAGGGTGCAAGTACTGAAGTATTCTGGGCGTTTAATGCGGTGTTAGGATGCAGAGTAGTTGCTAGGGCATTGATATGCAGCAAAAAATGTTCCAATTTGTTTACAGGAAGTTGTTAAAATGCTCTGAGTGGTTGCTAGGCTCTTTGAAGGGTGTTGCTAGGCATTTGCTAAATTGTTCTAGTTTGTTGACAGTTTTCAACGTGATTGCTAGACAGTTGCTAGGGTGTTTCGAAGATGTTGCTAGGGAGTTACTAAAGTGCTCTGGGTGGTTGATAGGGTGTTGTTAAGATGCTCTGAAATGTTGCTAGGGTGCAAGTATTCTGATTGGTTAATACTTTGAGTGGTTGCTAGGCTATTTGTAGGGTGTTGTTAGGCAGTTGCTAAAATGTACTTGTTTGTTGACGGAGTTTCTTGAATGCTTTGAGTGGTTGTTACTGGGATGTTGCTGGGCAGTTATTAATGTGTTTTGGCTGGTGATCAGATGCTCTGAGGTGTTGCTAGGGTGCAAGTACTGAAGTATTCTGTGTGGTTAATGATGTGCTAAGATACTCTGAATGGTTGCTAGGTTATTTGTAGGGTGTTGCTAGGCACTAACTAAATTGTTCTAGCTTGTTGACGGAGACCTCTAAATGGTTGCTAGACAGTTGCTAGGGTGTTTCTAGGATGTTGCTAGGGAGTTACTAAATTGTTCTTGGTGGTTGACGTGGTGTTGTTAAGATGCTCTAAGGTTTTACTAGGGTGCAAGTACTGAAGAGTTGTGGGTAGTTAAAGTTTAGTTAAGATACTTTGAGTGGTTGCTAGGCTATTTGTCAGATGTTGTCAGGCAGTTACTAAATTGTTCTAGTTTGTTGACAGAGTTTTCTAAATGCTCTAAATGATTGCTGGACAGCTGCTAAGGTGGTTCTAGGATGTTGCTAGGCAGTTAGTAAATTGTTTTGTGTGGTTAACAGGGTGTTAAGATGTTCTGAGGTGTTGCTAGGGTGAACATACTCAAGTACAGTATTTTGGGTGGTTAAGGCTGTGTTAAGATGAGGAGTGGTTGCTAGGCTATTTTTAGGGTGTTGCTAGGCACTTACTAAATTGTAGTTTGTTGACGGAGTTCTCTAAATGGTTGCTGGACAGTTGCTAGGGCGTTTTTAGGATGTTGCTAGGGAGTTACTAAATTGTTCTTGGTGGTTGACAGGGTGTTGTTAAGATGCTCTGAGGTGTTGCTAGGGTGCACATACTGAAGTAAAGTAAGGCTGTGTTAAGATGCGGAGTAGTTGCTAGGCTATTTTTAAGGTGTTGCTAGGCAGCAAAAAGTTGTTCCAATTTGTTGACAGGGAGTTGCTAAAATGCTCCGAGTGGTTGCTGGTTGGTCAGTTGCTAGTGTGTTTTCGTAGCTAAGCAGTTATTGTTTCTGGGATGTTGCTAGGCAGTTACTAAAGTGTTCTGTTTGGTTGCCGGTGTTGTAAAGATGCTCTGAGGTGTCGCTAGAATTCAAGTACTGAAGCATTCTGGGTCATTGACAGGGTGTTAAGATGCCCGGAGGTGTTGCTAGGTAGTTTTTAAAGCGTTCCAGGTGGTTGACTTACCCCAAGTATGAACAATAACATGATGTTAGCTTTGTCAATGTAACATTGATCCAAGCTTCACACAGGCGAACACACTTTACACGTTATCTTATCAGTTACACTGGTGGTGACCATAGCTGTGTATATTTACTCACTCTTTGAAGAGTTTATCAGCTCCCAGCTCCATGAGGATTTGTGTGAATCGGATCTCCGTCGGCTCCTCTCGCTCCTCCCCGACAATTTCTCCTGCGCTCCTCACTTTCTCCTCCGGCCCAGAACCAACAAGCTCTCCTAATTTAGACAGGGAGATTAAGTCTTAATGCCATCTACACATACTATACTGCACACAACTATCTTTGTTTTAGTACACACTAACCCAGGCCTGTGTGGAACTCGAGGGGTGTAAGATAACCATTTCTGTCTCTGTCCAAACTCTCGAACACTGATTCAAGCTGCTCCGGAGACAGAGGAAGCTCCTGTTGTAGACGCTAGTGGATTTAAAAATAAGACGCATTACACAGATGTACAGTAGTCAACAGTTGAAAACCTTTCGTCAAAGTTATCGTTAAACCATTGAACACTCATGTTTGTTGTCGTAGAACAGTTTTGAAGAACATTTTTGATCTAATTCAATGTAGACAACTGTAATATTAGCCCCCCTATTGAAATTTCACAAGCGAGAGATTTTTTTTCCATCATGTTTGTAAACAATAGTTTTGATAACGAATGTCTAATAACTAATTTCTTTTGTTTTTGCAATGATGATACTACAAAATATTGGACCAGTTACTTTGCAAGATACTAGTATTCAGCTTAAAGAGCAATTTAAAGGATTAACTAGTTTAATTAGGTAAGGAAAGGTTAATTAGGAAAGTCATTAGACAACAGTGGTTTGTTCTGTAGTGAATTAAAAAATATATATTTCTTAAGCAGCCAATAATATTGACTTAGCAGTTTTTATGTTAAAAAACTAAAAGAAATACAACTTTCATGGCAAATCTACAAATTGTCAATCTAAGCCTCAGGATTTTTCAATTGCAGAGTGAAGTATATCGTTAAAGTATTTGTGGATTAAGTTTATCATATCAAATAAATAAATAAATATATATATATATATATATATATATATATATATATATATATATATATATATATATATATATATATATATATATATATATATATATATATATATATATATATATATAACATAATTGGTTCTATGCATTTTTTATTTTTATGCATTTTCCAATTTTTTTTTATTAATCAAGTTTTTTTGTGTAATAGTAATTTGATTTCCATTTATTTGCTTCTATTTTCCTGTAAAACGATCCTGCTATTTCTGTAAAAGTTTAATAAACGGATCAAAAAACAAAAACAGAGGAGAAATAAGACTCTCTAGAAGAAATCACCGGCCACTTTATTAGGTACACCTGTCCAACTGCTTGTTAACGCAAATTTCTAATCAGCCAATCACATGGCCATGTAGACATGGTCAAGACGATCTGCTGCAGTTCAAACCGAGCATCAGAATGGCGAAGAAAGGGGATTTAAGTGACTTTGAATGTGGCATGGTTGTTGGTGCCAGACGGGCTGCTCTGAGCATTTCAGAAACTGCTGATCTACTGGGATTTTCACGCACAAACATCTCTAGGGTTTACAGAGAATGGTCTGAAGAAGAGAAAATATACATAAGCGGCAGTTCTGTGAGCACAAATGCCTTGTTGATGCCAGAGGTCAGTGGAGAATGGTCAGACTGGTTCCAGCTGAGAAAGAAAACAGTAACTCAAATAACTGCTCGTTACAACCCAGGTCTGCAGAAGAGCAACTCTGAACACACAACACATCCAACCTTGAGGCAGATGGGCTACAGCAGCAGAAGACCACACCGGGTGCCGCTCCTGTCAGCTGAGAACAGGAAACTGAGGCTACAATTCACACAGACTCACCAAAACTGGACAATAGAAGATTGGAGAAACGTTGCCTGCTCTGATGAGTCTCCATTTCTGCTGCCACATTCAGATGGTCGGGTCAGAATTTGACATCAACATCATGAAAGCATGGATCCATCCTGCCTTGATTCAACGGTTCTGGTGGTGTAATGGTGTGGGGGATATTTTCTTAACACACTTTGGGCCCATTAGTACCAATTGAGTATTGTTGCTGACCATCTCCATCCCTTTATGACCACAGTGTACTCATCTTCTGATGGCTACTTCCAGCAGGATAATGCACCATGTCATAAAGCGAGAATCATCTCAGACTGGTTTCTTGAACATGACAATGAGTTCACTGTACTCAAATGGTCTCCAAAGTCACCAGATCTCAATCCAATAGAGCAACTTTGGGATGTTGTGAAACTGGAGATTGGCATCATGGATGTGCAGCTGACAAATCTGCAGCAACTGTGTGATGCTATTCATGTCAATATGGAGCAAAATCTCTGACGAATATTTCCAGAACCTTGTTGAATCTATGCCATGAAGGATTAAGGCAGTTCTGAAGGCAAAAGGGGGTCCAACCCAGTACTAGTAAGGTGTACCTAATAAAGTGGCTATTAAATGTATGTAAATGTAAAATACAGTGAAAAATGACTTGGGTTAATTAAACATAACTTGGTAAATATTTGAAAAATAATTGGTCTTCAATAAAGCAAAATCATTATTCCATTTTCAGTTTATTGTACATGCTGAGCAGAACTTTTCATTGCTTTGAAACCATAATCATCATCATCATCATCATCATCTAATGTCTTCTTACCTGCATGTCTCTCTTTGTGATGAATCCTTTCCCCTCTTTATCGCAGAGCACAAAGAGCTCTTTAGCTTTGCTCATTCTGTCCTGTCTGTCTGCTCCAGGAGACGGAGTATCGCTGGATGCCGATGACCTCGCTGTGCGACTGGGCAATGGGCTCCGCAGTGTGGATCTGGGGGACATCTGACCGCTGCCCGTCCCCTCCAGCACCACCCCGTCCTTCAGCCAGCCCGACATAACTGCAGAAAGACACACAGCACAGCCAAATCAAGATAAGAGATGGTCAAACCAGGTCAAAGCATAAGAAAACAGTCTTATCTGGCAGTTCTTGCCCCAATCAGCCTTGAGTCTGACAAGTGATACATAGCAAAACATTCTGCTAGTCTGGATTTCTGTTTTCTTTCCATTACAGCTAAGGGATTATACGGGTGCTGGAAATCCTTGAATTTTACCCGTTTGAAAAAGTGCGTAAATTTTGGATGAAGAGCTTGAAACTCCTCAAATACATGTAGATGTGTTGCTTTAATAATAATTTACAGTGCTAACTGGCTAATAATACACTGTACACAAATGCAAGGTTCGGCACAATTTATTCAGGTTGTCCCAACACAAATCGATTAAGTTAATTTAACAAATTTAAGTGGATTAAACATAAAACGATTATGTTGTTGACTGTCAGCTGACGCGCTCCAAAGTGATAAATAGACTTTCCCAAATGCATTGTGAACTCGTGATTTGAAGCGGAGCAAAAGTTTGGGTTTTGGGTGCGTGTTAAACAGACGTATACACATAATTAATAATGTTAAAATCTAAAGATGTTGATCTTGGTGTTTTTTTTTTTCCAAACACAACTAATTTCATCCTAAATGAGCATAAACAGTTAAGAAAGCAGTCGAATGCTTTCATTTTAATGTTAGATGTGTGCATTTTTTAAAGGGACACCTGTTATTTAATGTAACCAAACGAAAAAGTCTAAAATAAATAAATGCGAGATTCATTCGTTGCTCTTTAACACAAAGTGTTAGAGTGAATGGATGTCTATCTGATAAAGTTTGCTCTTCAACCGGGTCCCCACAAGGATGTGTTCTTTCACCTTTGTTATACATCCTTTACACAAACATGTGTCAGAGCAGGTGGGAAAATAGAACGATTATCAAGTATGCAGATGACACTGTCATTGTCAGTCAACTCCATGATGATGAAACAGGTCATGGTCCAGTACTCACTGACTTTGTCAGATGGTGTGAGGAGTCATATCTTCAGTTAAATCTTTTAAAGACAAAAGATATGATCGTGGATTTTAGGAAGGCTGCTCACTCACAGGTGAGCACTTCCATCAAAAATCAGACTGTGGAAAGTGTGCAATCATATAAATACCTTGGCACAATTATTGACTCTAAACTTTTCTTTGATGAGAATTGTGCAGCAGTGTGTAAAAAGGGGCACCAGCGACTATTTTGCTTGAGAAAGTTAAATTATTTCCATATCGATAAACAGATGATGAATCTATTTTATCACGCCTTTCTTGAATCCGTTTTATCCTTTGCTCTGGTGTCATGGTTTGGAAATCTTTCTGTCAAGAATTAAAATTCACTAAATCAAATAGTTAAGTGGTCCAGTAAGCTGACCGGGGTGTCACTAGCCAATCTAGAAGCTGTGTACACTAGGCAGCTAAAGAGAATTACAAATTCAATTTTAAATGACACTGCTCATCCCCTACATTCAGAGTTTCAGCTCCTTCCCTCCGGTCATAGGTTTCTAGTATTAAGCTGTAAAACGAAACGTTACAAAAATAGTTTTATACCAGCAGCCATTAGACATTTAAATAAGACTTAAGCAGAGATGTTTCAGTGACCTGTATATTTTAAATAATTTTAAATATTTACTTGGGGGAGGGGGGTGGACACTTAAAGTGATTATTTATTTATTCTTTATGTTTATGTTTTATGTCCTAATGCGCATTTGTTGTTGTTACTGTGTGAGTTGCTTTGTGTGGCACTGTTGTAAGATGAGGACTCTTGACTGCAAATCAAATCTACCTTCGGGTATAAATAAAGTAACCTAACCTAACCTAACTTAATTGGAATGTGTACTTTATACAGTGAAGAAACGGCTAATAAGATTTGATAGCTTGATTCTATTTTAAAATTAACAGCTATTAATTTTAATAAGCTGAACTGTTTGCTAATTTATTTGCTGCTAATGTTTACTATTTATTTTTTCTTTTGTAAATAATAATAATAATAATAAAACATATTACTGACAATTTAACTGTTTATTTACAGCGAAATGGCTCCAAATTAGCATATTTAGTAATTTGAGGATTTTTTTAAAAAGGGGTCAGGGGAATCCCTTATTATGGTGGGCATATCCCTCATTTTCACATCCCAGTGTTCACAGGTATGAGCATGTCTATAGTGCCGAATTGGATTAGTAATAGTCAATGAATTTAAGTTGCATGTTTTTGGATGGGAGAAAACAGGGGAACCCAGGGGAAACTCACGTGAGCATGGGGAGAACGTGTAAACTCCACACAGAAACGTCAGCTGTCTTGGTAAGGACTAAACCAGTGCTAACCACTGGGCCACAATGCCATTCACCTATAAAGGAGGAGGAGTGGGGGTGGAAGGGGGGATTCCTCATAATGAAGATGGCTGTTATATGGAACCTAGGGTGTATATATAGTGGCTTAGGAATCGTCTGATTGTTGAATCATAAATTGAATAATGCAGGTCCGGTTGCAAGCAATCATAAGCATGTGATCATCTCGGAATTAGTATGAATAAACTTCACTTGAGCTAATTTTTTTTATGATTTATTTTTGGGCTTTATTAGATGGGACAATATTGACACAGGAAGTCAAGTTGGAGAGAAAGAAAGGGGGTAGGGAAATGTCCTCAAGCTGGGATTTGAACTCGGGATGCCCTGACATGCTACTGCACCATATGTTGACGCGCTAACCACTAGGCTTGAGGCCATTTTAAAAGTAGTTTTTTTTTTTTTTTTTTTAATCTGTGGCCTTTAAGTAGTGGCAGGTGACAAAATAAAATCTAAATCAATTTATGAAAGATGAACCTTTTACAGGTTTTATTTAAATCGCAAGCAAGCATTGTGCAATACTGCTCCCACAATAAGAGAAGTCTATGTGGACTTGTACGAACTGTGTATCAATTTGCATTGCTTTCACACACAGTGCATTAAATAAACCAAAAAAATAATAAATTCCTAAGCACTTTTGACATAAATACTCTACACGCGGCAAAAAAAAAAAAAAAAACTATATATTTTTTTGCATGCTAACAAACCTTTTTCAAAACTGCAGGCCCGTAGCCAGCCTGGTGAAAGAGGTGGTTCTTTTTTCTGAAAATATGGCCCTTTTTGCTGTCATTAGCCTCATTTTTTTATTTAATAATAAGGTTTAAATACTTTTAAGCATTATTTTTTGCTGGGTTAGCTTGTCGGATGGTCATCAGCCACACTTTTGATGTACCAAAAACATTTCCTATTTTTATTTTCCTGTAGAAATAATATGTGAATAATATTGAATATATTACATCATATATCATTAGACAAAATGAAGCCGTTTAAGTTTTAAATTAAAAACTAGCCTATTGCCATTTATTAGGCAAACTCAAACTGGCCAGCACATTCAACTGTCCAAGAGAGGATTCCGCTTGGTCTTAAAGCCTTCTTCGGTGGTTATTTTCACAATTTATTATGGCGTAGCAGTCAAAATGGGACAAATGAGCTTGTGTATGGGACATATTCTGGACCTTTGTCAGTGAAGGGTCGGTCTTTCAAACCACCGAACCCCCCTTGCTACGTGCCTGAACTGTAAACCAGTTAAAACTCCATGCATTTTGTGCCATATTTATTTTGAAACTATTACCAGAAAATTAAAGTCATTTCAAACTGATCGCAATTTTAGTTGAAATCCTACTTGCAGTGTTGGGGGTAACCCAATACAAGGAACGCGAGTTATGTAATAATAGTACTTTAAAAACGAGTAAAGTAATGCATTACTTTTAAAAAATAAGCAATAATATTGGAGTTATTTTTGAAAATGTAATGCGAGTAACTTTTTAATTTAATTAATTAGCTTTTAAAAAAGGTAAAGGATGTATATGGCTGTAAATCTAAAAATGCTTGAAAAGTACTTCAATTTGACTTTGGTTAATGGTGTAAGAATCCTATCACTGGTCCAAATTTCAAATACCTTTGTATTAAATATTAAATATGTTGGAAATGCCAGTTAGATTATTAACCATGTATTCAGATAATATTGCATTATTATTATTATTGCACGTTGGTTAAACAGTGACTTTACTTGGTAATCTTTACTAGTGGAATATGCTGAGGGCATCGGATCCATCCTGCTTCTTAATACATCAACAAATAAACATTAACCAAGAAGTCAAACATGACCCGAGACGCTTAAGACAACTTGACCGTGAATGTAAACGTCCGTCTCGAACATGTGATTCGGGAGCTAAAGAAAAACGATCTCCACCCTCAGTAAATGTCCAGCCGGTTTGAATGACCTGCTCCACAAATTCAACAGCACAGGGAAACTTAATAGATATGAGCCAAAAGAAGACGAAAAAAGTAAATAATTCACCAAGAATCCAATAGCAACTGTAAAGAAATATTCTGGCAACCGACTAAAATACTAGCATTTGAACTGCATTTTAACACCCTCCTAGAATATATTTCCAGCAATCAGAGCAGGGCGATATGATAAAAATATTTTCTAGTAAATAATGTTTCATTTCTTACAGAGAGCAATCATTTAGCTTCACAAGACCTCAATGTGTCATTAGGAGCCGTGGATATTGATTTGGACTTGTTTGTATGCCTATATTTTAAATCTCAAAAACCGGTCACCATTCAGAACATTAGCTGGCAGCTCAGTGGCTCAGTGGTTAGCACTGTCTCTTCACAGCAAGAAGGTGACTGGTTCAAGTCCCGGCAAGTTGGCGTTTCTGTGTGGAGTTTGGATGTTCTTCCCATGTTGTTGTGGGTTTCCTCTGGGTGCTCGGTACAAACACATGCGCTATAGGTTAATTGAATGAATTAAATTGATCGTAGTGTGTGAATGTGAGTATATGGGTGTTTCCCAGTACTGGGTTGCGACTGGAAGGGGATCCGCAGTGTAAAACATGGGGTGGAATAGTTGGCGGTTCATTCTGCTGTGGCGACCCCTGATAAATAAGAGACTTATTAAGAAGCCGAAGGAAAATAATTAAATGTTCTACTGAAAAAAAAGGCACCCACGTCTTGGATGGATGACCTGTGGGGGAGTAAAGTTTTTCAGGTGAACTGTCCCCTTAAGGAGTTAATAACAATATATTCTTCAATCACTAATTGAGCCACACAAATGATTCCCAGCCACATTGTTGACAATTTGCTGAATGCAAAAAGCCAATGTGACAATGACGAAGTGTTATATAATCTGCAAACACAGCAGCAACAGCAAACATGGGGATTTCACACACACACTCACGGACGTGGCAGTCAGTTTCAGACTCTCCTCTCAGTGGTCAAACTAGTCAACATTTACTCATGTAGACATCATGTAACTATCCAAACACACACAATCATGTCTCCTTATATATATATATATATATATATATATATATACACATACACACACACAGTTGAGCTCTAAATTATTCGCCTGAAATATTATGCTATTAAAATATTTCCCTAATGATGTTTAACATATTCAGGAATTTCTTCACAGTATTTCCTATAATATTTTTTCTTCTGGAGAAAGTCTGATTTGTTTTATTTCGGCTAGAATAAAAGCAGTTTTAAATATTTAAAGATCGTTTTAAGTTCAACATTACGAGCCCCCTTAAGCTATATTTGTTTTCGATTATCTACAGCAAGGGTTCCCTAACTTTTCAGCCCATGACCCCTAAAATGACAATGCCAGTGACTCACGACCCCCAAATTCCTCAAGAGGTGGTTATAAACATACAAATGTTGTGCACAACAATAGCCCTAAATAAACAAGAGCATATTGACAACACATAAAAAGTGCAACAGTTTAACAATCATATCATTATTATAGTCATTTATTAAATTGTTTAATTTAATCTTAAGCTCAATTAATGAGACTAGTGGGCGCAATGCTTTCAGCACAAGTCAATTCTTGTTTAATTTTGAAGAGATGATTCTCAATATTCAGTTGTGGCCTGTATTTATTTTTAATTTATTTGATGGCCATAAAGGTGTCAAAGTTTAACCTGGTGCTTTTAAAATTAATCTGCTGCAGCTGACGCTACTGCTGTGTTGTTAATGTAATGCCGCAGTCACACTGGAGCTTGCGAAATGCTGTCGTACGCTTCGAAAAGCAAGATGATTGGACATTAGACATGGGTAGAGGGGAAATGGTCGTGCCTAACTGAGCCTGGTTTCTCTTGAGGTTTTTTAATTCTTCACTTTTGCCAATTGGTGAAGGTTTTTCTGTGCCGCTGTCGCCACTGGCTTGCATGGTTTGGGACCCGTAGAGCTGCGGATCAATGGATTTGCTCCTCAGTGTTTGGACTCTCAGTATTGAATATTAAACCACACTGAACTGAACTAAATTGAACTTAAACACTAAAAACTGAAATGACACGGTTTCAATTTACTATAATGTTCTACGTTAAGCTGCTTTGACACACTCTACATTGTAAAAGCGCTATACAAATAAAGGTGAATTGAACATTAAAAAACAAAAAAAAAACAAGCGATTGGTCTATATTTAAAATTTCTGTCCAGAGAGGTGATGCGCTATAGGTGAATTGGGTAGGCTAAATTGTCCGTAGTGAATGAGTGTGAATGGGTGTTTCCTAGTGATGGGTTGGAGCTGGAAGGGCACCTGCTGCGTAAAACATATGCTGAATAAGTTGGTGGTTCATTCCGCTGTGGTGATCCCGGATTAATAAAGGAACTAAGCCGAAAAGAAAATGAATGAATAAATGAAAATTGTCTGTAGTGTTTGAGTGCATGTGTGAATGAGTGTGTATCTGTGTTTTTCAGTGTTGGGTTGCGGCTGGTAGGGCATCCGCTGCATAAAACATGTGCTGAATAAGTTGGCGGTTCATACCGCTGTGGCGACCCCTGATTAATAAAGAGACTAAAGCCTGGTTTATACGTCTGCGTCAAGTGACCGGCGTAACCAACGGCGCATGCAACGCGCGTAGCTGTGCGTTTATACTTCTGCGCACTGTCTCTGTTGGTCTGCATCAACACTTCCAAAATGCTAATTGGCAGTGAGGTGTTAATGTGTCTGTGTTGAGTTTCTTCGCCTGTGTTTTGTTCTTTCTGAACGCTTCCGGGATATAAAAGTGGCTCCAACTCGCTCATTTTGAGGCAGGATCCGGCGAACGTGCCACAACTTTAACTCTGAGGTAAACACAAAACAAAACTTTTCATCAGGAGCTCCTTCACGGGACTCCACACTTGTAAACAATCGCTCCATTAAGCTTGCGTCGCTCGCGCGGCTCTCAGTCCAGGTCCAGACTCGTCAGCGCTATCAAGCTGACCAATCACAGAGCTTGCGCTATGCGTCGTTGCGATGTGTAGTTACATTTTTTGAGCGGTGCACGTCACCGACGCCGGCGGCCACGGCGTAAGGCTATGCGTCAGCGCCGTAGCATACGCGTGCGCTTGACACAGAAGTATAAATCAGCCTTAAGACTAAAAAAGGAAAATGAATAAATGAACGGATTGGTCTCACGCAATCATATTATGCGATTTCAAAAGGTCAGAGTTCACCTTCAACTTTCCAACACAGCGAACTGCGAAACTTGCCGCACGACCTTGCGTTTCCGGTCTGATGCATTTGCGTGCGTATGAATGGAAGTCTATGGGGAGAAAAGTGCAGTGTGACCACAGCTTAATGCGAACACAACAATCAAACAAATAATTGCTGATAGCTTTTCGTTTGCATGTTTTTTACTATTAAAATCTACTGTTTTATCTTCTGTGGTTTATGGTAACTCTAATAGTTTTTTAACTGGAATTGTTTTAGACCCCAGGGGGTCCTGACCCTGACTTTGGGAACCACTGGGTGTACAGAACAAACCCCTGTTATAAAATGACTTCCCTTATTAACCCCTTTAAATGTCTCTTTAAGCTGTATAGAAGTGTCTTGAAAAATATCTAGTCAAATATTATTTACTGTCATCATGGCAAAGATCAAATAAATCAGTTATTAGAGATGAGTTATTAAAACTAGCATGTTTAGAAATGTGTGGGAAAAACCTGCTCTCTATTAAACAGAAAATAGGGAAAAAATAAACAGGGGGGCTAATAATTCTGACTTTAACTGTATGTATTGTTTTTATGTTCACTGATCTCCAGGATGTGCAGAGCGAAACAGGATGGAGTCACGTGACACGGCTGCAGGATGGAGTCATGTGACATGACTGACTGTGTGTTTGAAAACAAAGTAAGATGCAAATACTGAGTTTAGCTGAGTTTACATAGACAGCATTCAGAGCTCCTACTCATGATCACGAGTTTGGGGGGGAAACACCATCATATCCAGCGACCGCAGCTCTTTTAAAACATCGCCGATTTGCATAATGAATTAATGGTTTGGGTTGTGGTCGGAATGATAGCTTAGAGTGATCATGAGGGATTTGAATCAAGGTCATATAGTGCATGGGTCATATAAAACTGCAGAAGAAAAAAGCATATACGGGGCAGCACAGTGGCTCAGTGATTAGCACTAAGGCCTCACAGCAAGAAGGTCGCTAGTTTGAGTCCTGGCTGGGTCTGTTGCCATTTCTGTGTGGAGTTTGCATGTTCTCCCTGTGTTGGCGTGAGTTTCCTCTGGGTGCTCTGGTTTCCCCCACAGACCAAACACATGCACTATAGGGGAATTGAATTAACTAAATTGGCTGTAGTGTATGTGTGTGAATGTGAGTGTATGGAGGTTTCCCAGTACTGGGTTGCAGCTGGAAGGGCTACCGCTGTGTAAAATATGTGTATATATATATATATTTTATACTTTTTATTAAGTATACTCTTTTTATTTGTAAAACAAAAAATGAAAAAAAAAAAATCACTAAAACTGCAATAATATATTATTGAAAATTATATATTTTCAATTTAAATTTTTAATACTTTAGCTTTATTCATTCAATCATTTTCTTATTGGCTTAGTCCCTTTATTAATCTGGGGTCGCCACAGCGGAATGAACCGCCAACTTATCCAGCACATGTTTTACGCAGCAGATGCCCTTACAGCTGCAACCAATCGCTGGGAAACACTCATTTACACACATACACTACGGGCAATTTTAGCTAACCCAAACTCCACACAGAAACGCCTACTGACCCAGCCGAGGCTCAAACCAGTGACCTTCTTGCTGTGAGGTGACAGCACTACCTACTGCGCCACCGCGTAAACCTTCTTCAGCTTAATTTAACATTTAAATCCTTTTTAATAGTATTGCATATTAATTTAAGTGGTCAAATTTTGCACATTTTTTGTTTCAGCTAAGGAAAATATAAATATTGCTCATTTTCATTTAGTTTAGCTTGATGTAAATACAATAACAAAATAAATAAAATGCAAAATAAAATTAAATTACAAAATTGAAAATAACAAAAAAAAAATAGGATAAATATGGGGCGAAGCAGTGGCACAGTAGGTAGTGCTGTCACCTCACAGCAAGAAGGTTGCTGGGTCGAGACTCGGCTCAGTTGGCGTTTCTTTGTGGAGTTTGCATGTTCTCCCTGCGTTCGCGTGGGTTTCCTCACTCCGGTTGCTCCGGTTTCCCCCACAGTCCAAAGACATGCGGTACAGGTGAATTGGGTAGGTTAAAATTGTCCGTAGTGTATGAGTGTGTGTGTGTGAATGTGTGTGTGGATGTTTCCCAGAGGTGGGTTGCGGCTGGAAGGGCATCCGCTGCGTAAAAAATTGCTGGATAAGTTGGCGGTTCATTCCGCTGTGGCGACCCCGGATTAATAAAGGGACTAAGCTGACAAGAAAATGAATGAATAGGATAAATATTTATAAATATATCTGAAAACATGATAAATAAATTGATAAACATGAACATTTATTCAAAGTCTTAATAAATACACAGCAGCATCTCAATAATATTCAAGTCAATATTAATACTTAAATATTTAATATTATAAACAAAATATTTAAGTTTAAATAACTAATATATTTACAAAAAAATGTACATTTAAAAAAAATAATTCATCAACATTTGTAAAGCAAAAATAAACTGCTGCTATACAAGTACTTGACTGGCCTGTCTGCAGTCCCGACCTGTCTCCAATAGAGAATGTGTGGCGCATTTTGAAGCGCAAAATGCAACAATGAAGACCCCGCACTGTTGCCCACCTTAAGACTTGTTTGCAGGAAGAATGGGACAAAATTACACCTAAAACACTTCATCACTTACTGTCTTCAGTTTCTAGATGTCTTTAAGTGTGAAAAGCAATGGCAACATTACAAAGCGGTAAATGCTTTAATTCTAAATTCATTCATTTCTTGTCGGCTTAGTCCCTTTATTAATCTGGGGTCGCCACAGCGGAATGAACTGCCAACTTATACAGCAAGTTTTTACGCAGCGGATGCCCTTCCAGCTGCAACCCATCCCTGGGAAACATCCACACACACATTCACTCATACACTACGGACAATTTAGCCTACCCAATTCACCTGCAGCACATGTCTTTGGACTGTGGGGGAAACCGGAGCAACCAGAGAAAACCCACGCGAACGCAGGGAGAACATGCAAACTCCAAACAGAAACAACTGAGCCGAGGCTCGATCCAGCGACCTTCTTGCTGCACTACCTACTGCTTCGCCTAATTCTAAATTATGTAAATTATATTTCCAAACAATTTCAGCTTGCATTAAACTGACTTAAAACATCAAGTCTAATTTTATACAAGTTTTAAAATTAAGTTGAAACATGATTAACTTATTTTTGTAAGCTAAAATAACACAAACACGATCATGACTTATTTATCATACTTTTTTTATACAGTGCCCCAAAACCAAATTTGCACTTTTTTCATGTTATCACCCCAATTCATACACATATTTAATTTAAGTGCACTTTAAAAGCACAAAGCAGTAATATTCATTCCACAACTTACAATATGTGAGAATAAACCAAAATATATGGGCATGGCATGTTTACACCTGCAATAAAGCCATAGAAAGATTGCAACACTCAAAGTCAAATAAACTTACGGAGTTTGCTGCAATTACACACAAATATCACCTGAAACATAATGTCAGGCAGCCATATGTCAACTTCAGATAAGAAAACACATGGAGTTTTGCTAAGTGTTTAAGAAAATCATACACTACGAACGCAAAATCTTATTATTTTCCGTCAAATTCAACACAAAAGTCCTGTCACACAAGATAAATCATTAATTTGGTTCAACAAAACAGCAAACACACTAAGAAAACACTGAAATGTGAGTGGAAACACATGTGCAATGACCTACTTCTTACATTCAAAACACTATGAATACATTTCAGAGTGAAGTATATTAACTTGAAGCGTTTATACTTTAACATACTGACTGTATATTGAATTTGGACTCAAAACAAATAATAAAAAGTTTCATAGTAACAGTATGAGATGGTAGCTTACAACTACTTCTGTTTACAATCTACATTTGTTGTGGTTTTTAAAACGTATCACTGTGTATTTACATATGATAGTACATGACTAGAAAATATGATAATACCCTAATATTATTTTGTAAAGTATACCAAGTGCCTGTATAATGAGTTTTAACACAGTTGTCGATAACTTAAGAGTGAATGTTGATAATGTGCATAATTTATACTGCACCTCATCAGTCCATTTTTCATTAATGAACTCAAAAGTTAAATAACTAGCGTTAAAATGAATGTTTACTCAATTAATATGTCACTAACATTATTAAGTCGGAAAAATAAGATACAGAACATACCAGAAATGTGATGCTACGTCGCTCAGGGGTGAAGCGCGTGTCACCTGACGACTGCAGGTGTTTTATACCGGCTGTAAGATTACCGTCAGGGGGCAGTAGAGCTTTAGGAGTACCGTAATACATGTAATAACCGCTATTTTTATTTATTTATTTACAGTTTTTAGTCTGTGATTTGTCACAAAACAGATCAGACATTAACAAAGCATTTTCTATCATATATGTGCATAGATATAAGAATTTTTAATAAAAATATAATTTCAAAATGGTTTAGATTTCGGGATTTCTGTCGGTAAAAGTGTAAAAGAGAAATCTCTTTCGAAATCGAACCACCATGTCTTCAGGAAAATCTAAAACAAGGGGTATCTCTCTTCTTAACTTTAGAAGGGAAAAGCTGTGTATTTACTTATATTGCTCATAAAAATAACTAAAGTTGCTAAATACGATTTCTCTGTCTCCAATACTAAAGTTTTTACGGTCACCGGATTCTTGTGCCGTTGCCACGGGAGACGCAGTAGCGCTCGTGCACGTATGTAGCTTGCGTTCTCCTCAAGTCAGAAACTCTGCTACAATCACGCCAAAGTCGAGATGGTTTTACTATTCAGACGGATAATTTCATAATTCATACGGAGTTAATGAACAGATGTCTGCGTTTCGACCTAAACTGGTCTGAAGGTTTGTAAAATTGTAATGAAATGTGCTCTTGGTTAGCAGTTAGCAGTTTAGCAGGTTAAATCTCTTGTTGATCTGAATACACAAACAGCTCAGCTCAGACTCTCTAACGTTATTTAAGAAAAGAAACTGCAGGTGAATAAGGTTAAAACTTAACTAACGTTAATGCAGAGTGAACGGTAACTTAGCACTTATTGTGCTCGACTGAGTTTGATACAATTTAAAGTGTTAAGTTAACGTTTGGGTAGCCTCTAACTTACTTTGAAAATACCTGTATAACGTTAAGATATTAACTTACACAGGCGAGGCGACGCAAACGTGTCTCTTGGTTGTGCCCTAAGCTTACACCTTACTTAAGCTTACATATTCGATATACTCTCTACAGTGTGAAGTACAGCTTAAGCCATGTGTAGTTTGCATTGTTTGGCATTCCACCTGAAGAACTGAGTCTGGCTCAAAGACAACAAAACATTATAGCAGTGTTTCTCAACCACGATTAGCTCTGCACATATTCCATGTCTCCTTAACCAAACACACCTGATTCAGATCATCATCAGCTCATTAGCAGAGACTGGAAGACAAAGGAGACATCCAAAACATGCAGTGCTGGTGCTCCTCCAGGAACGTGGTTAAGAAACACTGCATTATTGCCTTTGCCTCTCTACTGGCTCGCAGACAAATGTTATTGCACTTGAAATCTTTAAATCCACCTAAAGCATCACACTGGCTTCAAGACCTGAGGTCATATCTACACTTGGAATAAAATAAATATTCAATTAGAGGTTCTAGCAAATTCTCATATGTTTGTCAACCCTTTTTATCGTATTTGTCTGCTATAAATGTATTTCCTGGGGAATAATGTGATTTATATTGTATGTAACTTTATGTAACTTCCCATTTTCCTTTCTTTTTCTGTTCTGACCCTCATGCCCTCGTTGTAAGAAAGCACAGCACTATCCCTGTTTGTATCACCCATTTTTGTTCATTATTTTTTTTTAATTCTTTTTATACAATAATTTTATAGAAAATTATTTATTATTTTATTATCTTATTTTTTACAATTTTATTTTTTTTTCTATTATTAATATTATTTTCCTCTCTTGTCTTTACTATTTTTATTATCATAACTGTCATAATTCTCGGCAATGTATTTATGGTTTGAAGTGGGTTTATTAATATTAACTACTGATTATAACCCTACTTTCCCAGGTGATTATTTACATTAAGAACTAGAAAACATTTTTGATATCTAAAATACCATGTTTATAATTGGCAAATTACACTTATATCATTAAATATGCGCCATTTGTTTTGGCAAATGTAAATAATAGCTTTTACAGTGGGGTTTTGGGAGTATCTTTTTATTAATTCACAATTCAGTAAAAAAAAGTAGAGAACAATATTGCATATAATTAAGCAAATTATTTATGAGCATATTCCTCAGTAACAACCTTCAGTTAGATATGAATAAAACTGTAAAGTTTAATGAATTTAAGTTCTCCTGAAGTGATTTATGACAAAACAGCCTTTTAAAATAAGTAGTGTAGTTGAAATATAGATACTAATTGAAAAAGTGTGATCAATTAAACACTTAAACACTTACATTTGGGATGTTTTCTTTACGTTATACTGAAAATTCTATGAAAATCCTGAACAAAAAAGCTTGAAATCGACAGGTGCATGAAAAAATATCTACAAAAATCTCAGTTAAAATGTTGAAAATGCTTTATATATGACTTGTTTTAGACTCTTAATTTCCTGTAAGTCGAGACTATTCTCATTGCTACTTTATTAATGTGATTTGTAAACAAATGGATAACTTTCAACATGATATTCGTGTTTACCCTCACAAGCTCTGAGAGATTTCAGATAACCAGAGCTCGTAAACTCAACAAGCGAATCGACAGATAATCTCTGTTGCCTTCTTGTGCCTGCTGTCATTATATACACAATCAAATGATTTCCTCAGGACTCATCATACTGTGGTTATGTCATGGCGAGCAAGTCACGAGTGTTATAGGAGTTGTTGTCTCTGTAATCTCTTTGTTTAGGCTCTGTGGAGTTTTGAATCAGACGGAGATTAGAGATGCCCAGAGCGTCTCATCTCCTCCTGCACTCAGTGAAATTAAGCCGTAATCCCTTCAGTGGCCTGCTGCTCTTCCTATGTAACACCTTGGAGAACCAGAGCTGAAGGACTCTCTTACACCAGGCCAGTGTGACAGGACGCTGCAGGAGTCAAAGCGTGAGTACATGCACACATAGATAGATAGATAGATAAATAGATAGATAGACACAGACAGACAGACAGACAGATAGATAAATAGATAGATAGATAGATAGATA
>NC_141045.1:4820000-4837500 GCF_052040795.2 Danio rerio
TAAAGTGGAATGATATGCAACAAATGTATATTTTACAGTAAATCGAATTTGCTGTAATGTAAGTAATACTTGAAAGTGATATGGGGCTATTTGAATCAGTTGCTAATTGCTGTTATGCTTAAACTTATAATGCATATTAGGATTATTATTATTTTTAATGCATATTTATATTTGGCTGAATAAAAGCAAGTCTAGATTTGTCCACCTGTGGGGTTTTGTAGACATCTGCATCACCATATGGGCCATAAGAACTGGACTTGTGTTTGGATATAACTCTGTTTTTTGACCACACTCCGTTATTATTGTTTACTTATTTTTTTTGCTGGAAATTAAAACAGAATTTAGAAATAGTTTTGTAAAAAAATCCTGCGCTCAACAAATAAAATGAAACGTGTAATAGATGTCTTCAGTGGAGTGAGTACAACACCGTTTCCCTATCCACGAATGTAAAGGAGTAGAGGTGTGAACCTTTACTGGTCTCATGGTTCGGTTCGGTTACGATTATCATGTGTTCAATTCGGTTCAATTCGATATCTCGCTGCATCACGGTGCATTGACGATGTTTTCCATATACAGTGTTATATTTTAGGGGGGAGGCTAAAACATGCTGTCTGTATAAACACACAGACACACAGCACCATACTGTCTCTCATTCAAACACACACAAACAAAGACAGCACCAAACAAATAAACAAACAAACACACACACATACACACACACTTAAGCCCTCGCAACAGGGAGAGCTCGCGCTGAGCGGAGCAGAAAAACGAAAAAAAAACGAAAAAAGAAGCACTTTTCTGACGGTCCCTTACTGAGAGCTCCTCTCAGCGTGAGCTCTCCCGGCTAAACACATATTGTGAGGGCTTAAATGGAGGAGTGCTCGTAATGTCGAGCGACAAAAAAGAAAAGAAAGACAGTTTAAAGACAATTAATTTTGACACCCCTATAAAGGAGTAAAGTTAAAAAAGTGAAAGTAAAGGCTGAATGGAGGAGGCTCGTTCTTTATCCTTGCTCTGCAGATGTTTAACTGCTTTTTCGCTAGTGAGGAGTTCAGTAGTTCCACTTGTAAAGTCCGCCATGTAAATAGCGAATGCGCCATGGCGCGAAGCAACTCACTCCTTAAGGGAATGGGAGATGAGACTCTGATTGGTTTAATGCACGTTATTCTCAAATTACACCCAGAACTCATTAAGAGAATAAGCACAACCCTGTTTGACTATGCGCTGCGGCGCAGAGCGTATTTTTCCGTCCTTTAAAATAGCAAAAGTGGATTCAGACACGCCCTTAATTCTTTTGCACTATGAGCTTTACACTTTGTGCCTAGATCATTAAAATAAAGTCCTTTATGTTTGTTTTAGGGATAATTTGTGTTATTTTTCAAAACGGTTTTATAAAAATGTTGTTTTTGGAAAAACTATAGAAGGTTTATCAAGGAGAAGCCATAAAATTTGAACCAACAACCCCCAAATACAAGTTAATGGGGTATATGCCGAGCTAGTGTGTTTCCCATACTGATAAACTTCCGGTGAATGGTTATCGTAAATTTTTTTCCACTTTATACAGTTACTTTTACAGCATCGATGTTGTAATGTAATTTAAATACAATCAGTTAAACAGACTTTGGCATTCATTTAGTTCAGTGGTGGGCAAACTTTTTAGACCCGAGGGCCAAATCAAGTTTTGCAACCCAAGTGAAGGGCCTCATGTCAAATCCTTCAAAAAATTACTTTTATTTCTAGTGGCAGTGTACATGGAATATGTAATATCAGACAGAAACATATCACATTAACATGAAACAGATTTTTGTAATATTATTAAGTCATATTTACAAGTCAAATTAATTTGCACTGCTATTTATATTTACTTATCAATCATTGTAAAACAATAAAATAATCTCTTATAAAATATATTAATATTAATAATAATAATAATAATAATAGCAATGTAATTTTTTTTACAGTGAAGAATAGAAAAGATATTGCCTGATAGAAAAATCTCATATTAACACATTAAAAATAATTGTTAAAGTTTGCTATTTAGTCAAATTTTATTTTCTGTCTGGATGCCGTTAAATCTGCTGCAAACACTTGTTTTCGTCACATGCATGTACACTTCGGTAAACATACATATGCAGGTGAATGACTTATAAAATCAGCATAAGCAGCAAAAATCTTGCTATGATGATTGATTAATGCTAAAGTCATTTTTTACCTTAATCTGAAAAAGCAAAAAGTTAACATGTGAGCTTTGGTTGGAGTTTGGTTATTTAGCGTTAACTGGGACAGTTGACCCCAAAAATGAAAAAAGTTACTCATCCTCCTCTTGTGCCAAACTTATGTTTTTTTTTTCTTCTTTTTTTTTCCACAAAGGAAGATATACTGAAGAATGTTGGGAAAAAAACAACCATTGACTTGCATAATATTTTTTGTTCCTACATTGGAAGTCAATGGCTGCCGCTGTCCAACATTCTTCAGAATATCTTGTGTTGTGTTCAACAAAAATGGTTTGGAACCACTTAATGGTGAGTAAAAATGCCTTTTCATTTTTGGGTGAACTATCCCCTTAAGGACATAATTGTAAACACACTCAACGCTTGACTGGTTCTCATATGGTTGATGTGTCTGGTTTTGTGCAGAATCCAGGACATCGGGATCCTGTTTAACGTGATCATCATCCTCCTGATGATGTTCAACACGTACGTGTTTCAGGTGGGGCTGGTGTCGCTGTTACTGGAGCGCTTCAGAGCCATGCTGATTCTGTCTGCTCTCTATCTGACCCTCAGCATCTGCTTCCACTGCTGGGTCATGGTGAGTGGATACACACACAGATAGGTTTTCATGTCTTATAGAGACTTCACACAGACATTTTCTACTGTATAATCTGTTCTCTTCCCCCAACTCTCAACAAGACCTTTCTGCAGTTGTATAGACCTTTTTTTTTCGTTGCTGCACGGAGTCTTCCGGTAGGGAGCTTAGAACTTCCGTTAAGAACTGTCATCAGCCAGAGCAGCGTTTCTCAACTAGGTCTCAATACTGTTTTCAGTGGCTAACGAAGTGTTTTTGGGATGGAAAAATTTCATTTTGAGAGAAAGACGTGTGTTAAAGCCGTTATGCTTCTGTCAGATGCGGTTCAAGTGCGAGAGGAAAACAAAAAATCTGCCGTCAGATCAGATGATGAAATACAGCGTCAGTGTTCCCGAACTGTCAGCTGTTGTACTGTGCTCCGCAGCTCTTCAATGCACACACTTATGCCGAGTTCAGACTGCATGATTTTCAAAGTAGTCGTGTCACAGATGTTTTCACACTGCGTGACTATCTGGGCTGGCGTTTCGTCGCTGCTTTGTTTACACTGCAAGATGGATGGGCGACAGGGACTTTCACATTGCATGACTTTACTATAGGAAGACTCGCTCGCAACTTCGTCCAAACTACGTCTCACAGCCAAAAACACGTCGTATATCTTTTGTTATTAACTACATAATGAGAAAGAAGCCTTTAATGGGGTAGAAAATGTACATGTTTGCTCACCTGGGTTTAAAGGGAATTAGCCATTTCTCCTCAACGTTGATAATAAACTAATTTCTTTCTGTATGAAACGTCAAACAGACACGGTTGCTCCTGAGTCCTGTCAAACCTCCACTAGTTTTTCGTGGGTCCAAATAAACCGAAAAAGAGCGCTTTAAACTTCTCCCCCAGCCTCCCGCTGGCCTGCAGCAGGTATACACACACGCACACACAAGTGAATGCCGCTCTCGCATTGGCTGTAGGCGATCAATGATGTTATTTTCAGTCAAAACTCATTTCACACGGCATGATTTGAATTGCCGACAGCTCCAGATATTCAGCATGCCAAATATCTCACAGGCATCGGCGACTCATCGGCGATTCTCTCAGATCGCGTCTTTGATAGTTCATACTGTGTGATTGTCACTCACGTGCAAAAGCAGCGATTTGCCTGTGATTTCAGGCATTTGTTGGCGATTTCTCAAAACCTGTCGGCGAGCCAAAATCGGGGCTAAAATCACGCAGTCTGAACTAGACATTACACACATAAACAATAACTCACTGCAATATAAAAAGCAAACCATAATTCTGGCATGAAACTACCAGGTATGTAAGCCATGCCATTTTCAAAAATTACTATTAAAAGTCTGTTACTGATACTCTGCTGGCTGATTTGCATGTTGATTCTAATCGGGAGCTGTTTGTGTTTCATTTATTTATTTTGTATTGTGTAGTATTTAAAACAATATATGTGTTTTTCTGTCATTTTAAATGCCACTTTATTTCCACTTTGTGCCACTCGTTTAATCAATGTGTTAGGGGGGCTATGTATGTGTGTTAAACACTTTGGTGAACAAACGAAGTGTAAACACACACAGTCAAGAATTACTGTATTATTATACTTAAGAGAACCTGAAAATAAATGAAAGACACTTTGCAAATTATAATTTTGAGACCAGGCATGATCAAACTGTCTATACTAGATGTCGAATAGCACATTCTAGGTTGACTCATTTGTATTTACTGAATAACAAAGACCCACCTAAATGTAACTACTGCCAGGCTGCTCTCACCATGAAGCATATTTTGCTGGACTGTGGAGGTTTGAATACCATTAGAGAACATTTTTATAAGGAGAGTACTTTGATGGACATGTTTAAAAAGGTACCACCAGGAAGAATCTTAAATCTAAAATATTTATCAAAAATTGAACTGAAAACTCCAATTTAACTTTGAATATATTTTTTTTGAGTGAATTTTTTTTATCCTATACATTTGTCTAAAAAACTTTGCAATGTGAATTTGTTTTATTATGTAATATTTTATGTATATCCATTTTGCCATGAAATAGCCATAAGTTGCTGATGTGGCAATAAATAATATAAATAAATTATACTTAAGAGGACATTTGGTCCCCATTACATAGTGAATATCAGGACACACACACTCACTAAAAGGTTGGTTTTTGTGAATCGTGGGGGAAATAAGTATCGAAGACATCAGCATTTTTTTCAGAAAACATATTTCTAAAGGTGCTGTTGACTGAAAATGTTCTCTGGATGTTGGTAAAACACAAATAAATACAGAAATCAATGAAATGAAGTTCTGTGTAATAAAATGAAATGGAAAAAAGTATTTAACACATGAAGAAAGGAAGGTGTAGAAAGGCAGTGAAAGCCCAGACAGCAGCTGAAAGTTCTTCAGCAACCCAAAATTAATATTCGCTGCTTCAATTCAACATTTACATTAGCAGGATGATGAAGAAGAAACCAAGGTGGACATTTCAGCAAGAAAATGATCCAAAACACAGCCAAGGAAACTCTCAAATGATTTCAGAGAAAGAAAATCAAGCTGTAGAATGGCCCAACCAATCACCTGCCCCCAATCCAATAGAGAATACAAATTAAAGCCCAGATTTGATAGACTAAACCCACAAGGTTTTGACACGGTTTCATTTCATGACTTTAGTTCTCCATATGTGTCATCTTTAGGCTGCCAGCACTAAAAAAAAGCCTTTTATATAAAGTATTAAATACATTTCAGTAGTTCAGCACTTTCTCCTGATCTCATTTCATTATTACACACAACTCATTTTTCAGATCTTTTTGTTTTGTTTTGTTTTTATATTTTTATATATTTTTTTGACGTTGTTTTTTTTTTTACTGAAACCTGGTTCAATTCCATGTCAACAGCTCCTTTAGAAATATGATTCCCAGCAAAAAACATGACTTATACAATACTTATTTCCCCCACCTTATACACAAGATCTATTGCACACATTACACCAAAGTATTCCTTTAAACATTTAATTTTCTAAAACATTACTATTTTCTTTATTCTAATCATTTTCCATTATTAAATGCATTTTGCTCAAATGTATTAATGATTATTGAGTAATATGTCAATTTAAAACTAAAATAGAGCAGCATGGCATTAGCAACACCAAGGTTGTGGGTTTGATTCCCAGGGTAAGCAAGAGTTAATATCTTCAGTGTGTACTTTCAATGCAATGTAGAAGCATCTGCAAAATGTGTAAATACACTCATAGCTCTAAAATACTCATACATTCTGTTTATTCCTTATGTTTAAATCCGTGCAAGGAAAAGCACGTTTATTTAAAAAGCACATATCATACACAGTGGCAATTCAAAGTGCTTTACATTAACAGGACTAAAAGAGACAAGAACATAAAAACAAATAATAATAATGACAAGAAACAGATGAAAATGTGGTAAAATCGGTTATAAGAGAATGAAAAAAAGACATATTGGTTCGATCTGTCAGATGTACCACAGTGCTGATTCAGTAAAGGCACAGCTAGACAAATGTGTTTTCAGTCTTGATTTGAGTGTGCCTAATGTTGGAGCACATCTGATCGTTTCTGGAAGCTGATTCCAGCACAGGGGACGCTGTTAGTAGCTGAAGGCCGATTCACCCTGCTTTGGCTGAACTCTTGGAATTTCTAGTTTATATGATCCTAACATACCTGTCAACCCTCCCGTTTTTCCCGGGATTCTCCCGTATTTTACTGTTCTATCCCGCTATCATCCCGTAAAGGTATTTTCCCGTATTTCTCCCGTATTTTCAGTCTTTCTCTGAACAGCCGAGCCTCCCTATACGCAACCCATACCGCCGAACCACCAGGGGTCGCCCCTTGCTCTAAAACGCGAGCCTTCTGTGCTTTCGCTTTGTTTAGGAAGGAAAAAACTTATAAATAAATATTAAAAACGGCGCGATTCCATTTCATTTTGATTACAGGTGCCGTCGCCCATCCTATACAATCCTCAAAACAGTCATATAACTTAATTTTGCATGACTGTCAGCTGACGTGCTCCATACTGATAAACAGATCCCAAACGGATTCTGTATACGCGATTTGAAGCGGAGAGAACGTCTGATGTTTGGGTGCGTGTTTAAACAGACATACACACATAATTAATAATAATAACATATAAGGATGTCGATCTTGGTGGATTTTTTTTCCAAACACAACTAATTTCGTCTTAAATGAGCATAAAAAGTAAGGAAAGCAGTCGAATGCTTTCATTATAACATTAGATGTGTGCATTTTTAAAGTGACACCTCTTATTTAATGTAATAAAAAAATCTTATTGAATGCGAGATTCATTCGTTGCTCTTTAATCAGAATGTGTAAGTTATACAGTGGAGAAATGGCTAATGAGGTTGATAGCTTGATTCTGTTTCATTATAATAGCTATTAATTTTAATAAGCTGAACTGTTTGCTAATGTATTTGCTGCTAATGTATATATTATTTTTCTTTTGTTAATAATTTTAGAACATATTACTGACCATTTAACTGTTTATTTACAATGAAACAGATAAAAATGAACATATTTAGTAATTTGTGTATTTATTTGGGGGGGGGGGTGAATCCCTTATTATGGTGGGCATATCCCTTATTTTCACATCCCAATGTCAACAGGTATGGATGAGTGATCTGTTAGGGTTGTATTCAGTGAGCATATCTGTAATGTATTGAGCTCCTAGACCATTTAGTGATTTATAGACAAGTAATAATTCTTTAAAATCTTTTCTGAATATAAATGGGAACCAGTGTAAAGACCTGAGGACAGGTGTTATGTGTTCCAATTTCTTGGTTCTGGTCACAATCCTGGCCGCAGCGTTCTGGATGAGCTGCAACTTGTCTGACTGTGTTTTTTGGGAGGCCAGGGAGGAGTCGATTACAGTAATCCACCCTGCTGCTGATAAAAGCATCAACAAGTTTCTTTAAGTCTTCTCTGAAAACAAAGCATCTCATTCTTGCTGCTGAAACTTCCCAGAAAATGATTGCTTTATATCAAATAACATACATTTTAAGTTTGCAAGATGTACATTTGTATTTAATTTGTGTCCCAAATTGATGATTAGCTTCATTTGTATTTGTAAATGACTAATGCTTCATATTATATCCGTTGTCCATCAGAACCTGCGGTGGATGGAGTCCAATCGGTTCGTGTGGACGGACGGCCTGCAGGTTCTCTTTGTGTTTCAGAGAATCGGTAAGCAGCCAAACCTCAGATTGGATTTCACACGAGGGTCACTGTCAATCTCGTCAACAGCCTCCCAATCCCTTTCATGCGTGCTTGTAGGCCTCGCCGTCCTGATCACTGAAGAGATTGTAGAGCTGTTCAACCATCATCCATCTTCTAGAAGTTAACCATTGCTCTTGTGTCTCCGCAGCTGCTGTGTTGTATTACTACTTCTACAAACGCACAACCGAATATCTCGGAGACCCCAGACTTTACGAGGATTCTCCGTGGCTCCGGGATGCTTTCGCAAGAGCGCGGCAGTGAGGAGAGACTGGAGAAAACCAAACGATGCTCAAGGGATGCTAACATTGCACATTTTTTCCACAAAACTCCCAAGCGTTTCAGGAGACCAAACTCAAAATGGACTCGTTCAGAGCCTCGTCAGATTAAACAGAGGAAGGAGCAGAGGAAAGAAGAGCACAGACAGGTAAAGCAGATCATGAAAGGTATACAATCACGTTTTCATCACAGCAAAAATGATCTTAATGCCCCAACCAGGTGTAAAGCTACATTAGTACTGCAGTTTGTTCTTCATGAGAGGGTTAGTTCACTCAAAAATGAAAATTATCTAGTGATTTACTCACTTTCAAGGCTTACTAGTGGTGTACATGACTTTCTACATTCAGTCGAATTCAATTAAAGTTCTATTAAAAATGATCTATGGCTTTTCCAGCTCTGAAATGGCATCAGACAGGTGTATTTCTTCCAAAACAAGTCCAATAAATGCATCTATCAATGAAAATAAGTGCCCCATGTGGCTATGGAGGCTGAATAAAGGTCTCCTGTTGCAAATCCACGCATTTTTGTAAGAACAATATCCAGGGCTTAATTTGTGCTGGAACACGCTGGATCCGGCACCTCTGAAATCTGATCCAGCACCTCATTTTACCGATCCCCCTCCTTAACCGCCCTCCTCCCCCATTCGCTATTCACTTTCTTCCGCAACTCCCCAACCCTCTTTACATTCATTTGCAACAACCCGAACCAGACCCCCCCCCCCTGCTCTTCACTTTCTTCCTTTGTCCGTGAAAGCCCTCTGCCTTCCAACAACATCCAACGTCAGTGGCCCCCCCACTTTCTATCCACTTTTGTGCGTGACACCTCTCCATCCGCGGGTAGCATGCCGGATCTGTTATCAGACCTCGCAATTCACAAATTAAGCATTGAAAAAATCTATATTTAAAGCCTAAAATAATCATTTTTGTATGACTTCTGTGAAATGATTGAGTGCAGCGCCATCTGTAGTTCATACAGAGCAACTGTAGTACAATGATAATGGCGTAAAATGGTTTTGTTCATAAAAAAAAAAAACTTCTGTCTTAATTTACTATTTAAATGCATTTTTTGGTATACAAAGCGCCATCAGCTGGACAAGAGTGTGCTTTGTTTGTCTCTTTTCATTGCGCTTGTTCAGCTTCACACTTAAGAGATAAAAAAAAAAGACTCCTGTCCAGCAGATGGCGCTAATACACCAAAAAAAGTACCTCAGCGTCAGAAGAAGGCAACTTATGCTGGAGGTTACACAAAACAGTTTATAAAGTTTTAAATATGGATATTTCTCTAACAAAAACACATGGATTTGCTCAAGAAGTCGTTTATTCATCTACCAAAGCTGCGTGAGGTACTTTTTTTATAATGGATTATGCACTTTATTGGAGTATTGGCCATTATAGAGCTGGAAAAGCCCAAGAGGATTTTTAATATTACTCTTGACTGGATTTGACTAAATGAATAATGTCATGTAGGCTCCTGGGATGCTTTTAGTATGAGAAAATAACTCGTTTACATTTTTGCGTGAACTAACCCTTCATCTACTGGTTTCATAGGTATCTTGTGTATCGATTAGTGGCTAATGCTAAAATGTGTTCTAATGTCTGGAGCAGCGTTTGACTGTACATTTGAAACACGAGAGTTTGCCTTTGGATAGACTAAGAGTGGAATTTGGACTAAGGAGTTGTTTTTGTATACTGAACGGTTTGTTTTTTTAATTTGTACTATTGTCATCCTCCAAACGTGACGCATGTTTTTAGTAAATTGTTGACGGAGCATCAACAAAGTGCCTCACGGTTTTCACCCAACACTACGCAGAGCGTCAGCACACTTGTTATGCTGAAATTGTGATTTTATTCGTCTGTCACTGCTAATGTTGTTGTAATAAACGTTTTTCATTGGACTGACTCGTGACTTTATGGCAGCCTATCATTAGAAGACAAATCCATCAGGAAGCTTTCATCTCACAATTCTGATTTTCTTCTCACAAATCCAAATTTACGTCGCCCTCAGAATTCCACCTTAACACCTCACTATTCTTACTTTACTTAGGGCGCACTCAAACTAGGTACAGTTGCTTTGAACCGTGCCGAAGTGTAACTATCCCCCCTCCCCCGACAGCCTGCACTCAAACTGCCTTTCACCTTCCGAGCCTGAGCGCAATTACATAATTGATGATGCGACTGTTCAGTTTATCAGAAGAAAAAACAGCAAATGGGGGAGGAGGCCTTAACCGCCCTTCTCCCCCATTTGCTGTTCACTTTCTTCCACGACTCCCCAAACCTCTTTACATTCATTCACGACAACCCCCCGCTCTTCACTTTCTTCCTTTGTCCGTGAAAGCCTTCCGCCTTCCAACACCATCCAACGTCAGTGCCACCCCCCCCCCCCCATCTTCTATCCACTTTTGTGCGCAACACCTCTCCATGTGCGCAACATCTCCTCTGCATGCAGGATCTGTTATCAGACCTCGCAATTCACAAATTAAGCACTGAAAAAAATCTATATTTAAAGCCTAAAATAATAATTTTTGTATGACTTCTGTGAAATGATTGAGTGCAGCGCCATCTGTAGTTCATACAGAGCAACTGTAGTACAATTATAATGGCGTAAAATGGTTTTGTTCATAAAAAAAAAAACTTCTGTCTTAATTTACCATTTAAATGCATTTTTTGGTATACAAAGCGCCATCAGCTGGACAGGAGTGTGCTTTGTTTGTCTCTTTTCATTGCGCTTGTTCAGCTTCACACTTAAGAGATAAAAAAAAAAGACTCCTGTCCAGCAGATGGCGCTAATACACCAAAAAAAGTACCTCAGCGTCAGAAGAAGGCAACTTATGCTGGAAGTTAAAACACAAAACAGTTTATAAAGTTTTAAATATGGATATCTCTCTAACAAAAACACATGGATTTGCTCAAGAAGTCGTTTATTCATCTACCAAAGCTGCGTGAGGTACTTTTTTTATAATGGATTATGCACTTTATTGGAGTATTGGCCATTATAGAGCTGGAAAAGCCCAAGAGGATTTTTAATATTACTCTTGACTGGATTTGACTAAATGAATAATGTCATGTAGGCTCCTGGGATGCTTTTAGTGTGAGAAAATAACTTGATCGTTTACATTTTTGCGTGAACTAACCCTTCATCAACTGGTTTCATAGGTATCTTGTGTATCGATTAGTGGCTAATGCTAAAATGTGTTCTAATGTCTGGAGCAGCGTTTGACTGTACATTTGAAACACGAGAGTTTGCCTTTGGATAGACTAAGAGTGGAATTTGGACTAAGGAGTTGTTTTTGTATACTGAACGGTTTGTTTTTTTAATTTGTACTATTGTCATCCTCCAAACGTGACGCATGTTTTTAGTAAATTGTTGACGGAGCATCAACAAAGTGCCTCACGGTTTTCACCCAACACTACGCAGAGCGTCAGCACACTTGTTATGCTGAAATTGTGATTTTATTCGTCTGTCACTGCTAATGTTGTTGTAATAAACGTTTTTCATTGGACTGACTCGTGACTTTATGGAAGCCTGTCGTGGAATTAAATTACAAATCCATCAGGAAGCTTTCATCTCACAATTCTGATTTTCCCCTCACAAATCCAAATTTACGTCACCATCAGAATTCCACCTTAACACCTCACTATTCTTACTTTACTTAGGGCGCACTCAAACTAGGTACAGTTGAACCGTGCCGAAGCGTAATTATCCCCCCTCCCCCAACAACCTGCACTCACACTGCCTTTCACCTTCTGAGCCTGAGCACAATTACATAATTGATGTTGCGACTGTTCAGTTTAACAGAAGAAAAATTCTCTCACAGTGGACTTTGCTTTAGTTATATTGTTTTGTATTATTTTAGGTGTTTAGGATGCAGTGACATGGTCAAATATTTTGGTGAACAGATCCACAACTTTTGACGCTCATACATAATCATAAAAGTGCTGCAGGTATTAAGAGGTTTGCTGAAGGTGCAGCTGTGGTGCAGTGAGGGGTTTGCGTCTTTAATAAACTACAACAGTTTGCGTTCATTGAACAGTACGAATGATTAATAAATCTATATGAAACAGCCCTTAAAAGTTACATCGCTTCTTCAGTTTTGGGCTCAAACGCGCTTTGCACTCACACTACAAGCGTACCCCGCCAAAGCCCAACCGAACCGTGCTCTGGTAAACCTCTTGCAAACGAGCCAAAGCCGACCAACTGAACCACGCCTGAACCTGATTCGGAGCACTCACTCTTGTCAAACGAACCAGGGAATGTGCCTGTGCACGGTTGGATAGCCTAGTGTGACTGCACCCAAATTCTGGGATTAAATTGTGCATTTCTGACTTCTTTTTTTTCTCACCATCTCACCATTTATTTTTCCTCCTCAGAATAAAAACTATTCTAACTTATTTTTTTCAACCTCAGATTTCAGTCCACATCTTGCAATTATAATTTTTTGGGTCAAAACACACATTGGGTCACATTTTTACCTCAATTTTTTTGAAACAAACATTTGAAAGTTTACATTTTTTAACGCAGATTTTTCCCCCCTCAGATTTAGTCTTGCAATTTTTCCCCCTTGACATTCCTTGTTTCTTCCAATTCTAACTTTTTCTCCAAAAGGCCATAATAGTATTTAAATTAGGACTGCACGATATTGGAAAATTTGGACATTGCGAATTTTTTATATTTTTTTTTACCCCTAAATTAAAGACCATTTTGAGGCATGTAAACAAAAACAACGGTCCCAAACTATTTTCTTTTTTTACCTTTTTAATTTCTATAGCATCCGAGAATCCAAAAAGAGCCACAATAATGATAAATAATGTTATGAGAGCAGATTAAATATTAAATTATGATTGTAATGCCTCTTGTTACATTTATGAAATAGTTTGATAACAAGCAAGAAATGTTCATGGGCCAATGACAACACCACATTGAAATGGTGTAGATCGATAGATAGATAGATAGATAGATAGATAGATAGATAGATAGATAGATAGATAGATAGATAGATAGATAGATAGATAGATAGATAGATAGATAGATAGATAGATAGATAGATACTCTATTTAAAAAAAAAGTCAATACTTTCGATTGATTGGAATGATTTGTATGGGAGTCAAATATAAATATATGTTATGTAATTTATTATGTACATATAATAAACAAACTACAGTCATAAATTAACAATGGTGCTCATGTTAAAGTGAAATGAACTGTGCTTTATGGTTTTCTGAGCAGTCCAACAGTAATCGGGTACAGACATTGAATAATCAAATCATCACCGTGGAGTTTTGTCTGCGCTCTGAATGATTTGGAGATAATGAGCTTTAAAGTTTTTGCATTCCATAGCAAACAGTACGTGTGTAACATTTGCTTTTTTTAAATAAAGTCTTAATGTAAACAACTTATTTAAAAAATATCCCATAATGTAAATAAGTTGTCATTTAATAAGAATGTTAATAACTCAATTTTGACAAAAATGTCAGATAGAACCTTATAATTAAGGAGATGAAATGTAAAATAAAATGCATAGTCTTCTATTATATAAATAATTCAATAAATGGTATTTTTAGGCTCTTTATGTTTTCTTAAAATGTTCACACAGGCCTTAAAACACATGAAAATGTTCAACTTTCACTCTATAATTGTTCACTTCAGCAGCGTCTCCACAAATCTCATGTGTTTTGACTTGTGGGTTTTGGTCATCTATAAGCTTAACTCAACATTTCATATCTTGTGATGTGACTATCGCAGATGCACACATTGCGATATCGATGCTCAAACGATATATAGTTCAGTCCTGAAAAAGCAGCTCTCTTACTGCTCTCAAGTTTTCCCTCGAGACTGAGTAAAGTCAGAAGTGTCTGCTGTGGCTTTATCTGGTGCCGATCTCCACACCGACAGACTGTTCTTTTCCGATCTGACAGATTAAGCTTGGATTGAGGTTTTACGCTCCACAAACAGCCCGCAGGACACAAATAGCATGCTGTGTTTTCAAACCCTCAGCCAACTCGCCTCGTGTATGGGTGTGTGAACTTACTAGTGTTATTCTAGCAGACTGCTTTCACTAAAACTGCAACATGTGTTTTTATCGAAGCTTTACGACAGTGCTGTGAGCAAATAATAGAAATAAAAGCATGACTATGAATGATTTCAATATTATTATAATATATTATTATAATATACTCAGCAACTAATCTGATTTCAGTTTTATGGAATGATAGACACAAAAAGTGATAATAATAAATACGTTTAAATTCTTGTGCTTGTAAAAAAAATTTTTTAAGTGCACTGGATTTTATTTAATAGACATTTTTATTTATAGATGTGACCTACACATGAGGTGAAAAGGATTAGGAGATCTAAATATAGACATTTAAATAAGGAACTGATGTATGAGTTTTAAATATCATCAAATGAAAGCCAAGAATCGTTTATGGTTTTTCTAACAAAAACGGTTTTATTTGTGAAATATTAACCCACAATCCCACCAGTGCAAAATCAATCCACTATTCCGGTGTCCAATATTCCTGTGACAAAGCTTGAAGTTCTGGAAAATAGTGTCTGATCAACCTGGAATGTTTTCCTGTACATGCCATTCCTATAACCTGGAAAAAACAAACACAACAGATGTCATTATGACTGATCAGTACGTGTGGATAAATCGTGCTATTTGCACGTAAATAGCTGCGTGAACGAGTTTACTCGCTTCATTCGTGCGTCAAATTCACTTCAAACAGACTCGGATTTGCGTGATGGCAGGGCTTCTGTCTGCCTGGTGACTGTAGCTTCATTGCTGAATGGCCAACATGGATTTTATTAAGACAATAACAGTGTTTATGTGCTTTATGAAGGCTGAAAAACAGCGCTGATACATTTATGGCTGTGTCTGAGACCACTAGATCCTTTCAGAGGTGCATCCAGCTCTGTGAGCTCATAAACTCCTCCAGAAACTTCAGCTGGATGTTGGAGGCTTTCAGCGGTGCTTCTGACTGAGCCGAGTCCAGTTTGATGAACTGTTGTTGTTGTCGGCTGGAGGATTTCCCCCAGGACACCAACAACAGGTGATACGTCACAATCAACCCCCCACAAGAGAAAGCTCCTGATTGGTTAACGCGGCACGAATGTCCGCTGAAGTTCAGATTTTTAAACTCAAGTGATTCGTGCAAAACGCTCAATTCGCGCCGCAGGATGTCTATTCGCACGTTTGCATTGACTTAACATGTAAATCACTCGCGCTTGACGCTCTTTCCGTGTCTGGTGTGAACACAGCATGAGTCTGCAAAATTACTAAAAATTTTATGATATATAACCTACATATAATATATAAATAAATAAACTAGAGTAAAGTTATTATAGATTTTTTTTTAAATCTACTTGAGTCAAAATAAAACCAAAATAAAAAAGTAAATTTAAAATATCATTATTTTCAGCTAATTGCCAAGACAACATTTATTATATTTATTTACTTTAACTTGACATTATACAATAAAAAAAAAAAACAATAAAAATCTTAATTCCTCATGATACTATAACAACACTGTTGCCCTGACAATTAATGGCTCGTTTCCACTAAGTGGTACAGTACAGTACGGGTCACCTTTATTAGGCGTACATTTCCACTGCTAAAAGGGTACCAATAGTGTGTGTAATGTACCACAGAAAGTTTCAGTTGACGTCATACTCGCTAGAGGAAATGTCTGCTGTAAAGCTGTCTGGGTTGTTCACATATCATACGAGAAGCTCTTCTCACAAAACAGATGCTTTATACACAAATATTTGTGTATGAATGTTCATTACTAACATTTCTATTAACATGATTGGATTGTAAATGCAGAACAATGCTGCGAAATAGCCTACTGTAACGTCTGCAATTATATAAAATAAATAAATAAATGCAACGTATATGAACACACTGACCCTTACAGTCTCCGATATGGTACCAACTACAGAAAAACACACAGCAGACATTTAGTCCTTATTTTGGTTCAAAAAGAACACGCAACATGCAGCACACAGTCAGTGCAAACCTCTCATCTGTATCTTTCATCTTTACCAGCACATATGTGACCTCTGTTAGAGAGTAATTCCATCATTCTGAGTTCATAAGTCCAAAAGGTGATGATAATAATAGTTAAACATGGCCGTTTGTTTCTGTTTTAGGTTGCTGAGAGAATCATTTGCTTTTTTGTTTTTTGCGCGTAACTCTTGCGTTTGTCCATTTCTGAAAGGATCGGATGTCAGAAGCACTTCAATAATCACGCGCATGTCATTAATATGAGCTCAAGTAGTTCATTATTTCAAATATAAACACGCATGCAAGCAATCGCAAGAAAATGAAGCCGTGCGCACTTTAGACGGCCTTGTAAAAAAAATAATTATGGGAAACAGGGTGGATTCTGCTCTTCTTCTTAGCTTTGTGGCTGTTCATCAAGACGACAACAATGTTTGTTTGAGCTCAGGTCGACAATGGCTCATAATTATATGTATATCTTATTACGGTGTAATGTCTCGGCTATGTTTTTAAAACATGGTGGTTCATTTGTTTTCTATTCTGGCTTGTTGCATGAACAAGTGACGCATCTCTGTAGCGGTCAGCTGCGCGTCTAGCTCCGCCTTTTGGTACCCTTTTATTGTGCTAGGTACCCATTTGCAAAGTGTACCCAAAAAGTTGAACAATAAGTTTCGCTTGTAGGTACCTTTTGACAGAGGAAACAGCCATAAGTGTACCGAACCTAACTGTATCGTACCACTCAGCGGAAACGCTCAATAAGCAAAATATGTTCGCTTAATCACGAACAATTACAAATGAACAAAAAAAACTAATTACTAAGATTTTGACAAAGCCCACAAGAAAATACGAATAATAAAAAATATACTAAACCATAAAAGCAAGTCAAATAAACAAGCTAGACTGCACTGTCAGATCTTAAGCTGTAGTAGTCTAATCTTATTACTACTAAAGCTGTAATTACTTAATATTCAGCTGTAGAAATAAAATTACCTAAAATATAAACAAATTAGAAACAATCAAAATGATAAAACTACTAATATAAAAAACTAAATGTTCAAGTAAAAACGATTAGTTTCAGTATGATGGTGACTTTACAATTTAAACAGAATATTGAGTGTTGGGCGGGGCTTTATTTTTGGCCTCCAATCATCTTCCACTCACAGCAA